>NC_060267.1:85992243-86209242 GCF_021613505.1 Equus quagga
GTGTGGGACCCGCCGCTCCGCCAGCCACCCGCCCGCCGGCCGCAGCCGAGCCCGCCCGCGCGCCGGTGAGTGCCTGGGGCCGGGACCCGCCGATCGGGCCGGCGCGGGCCGGGGAAGGGGCGGGGGCCGGGCCGCGGGGCCGTCACCCGCAGCAGGGCCCAGGGGGGCGCGTGCCCGCGCGCGCACCCGAGGCTCTGCGGGGGAGCGCGGGCGGGTGTGCACGCGTGAGGTCGGGGCGCGTGTGAACGTGCGAGTCTGAGGGTGTCCGCGGCCGTGCGTCCGAGCGTGCGTGGGCGGCGTGTCCTTCTGTCCCCGGGGCCGTGTTCGCAAGAGTGTGTGCGTGTGCACGGCGGCGTGTCGGGGTTGTGCTGTTTGGTGTGAATGAGTGTGGGGGAGTGGGCAGGGCTCCCACTTATCCATTTACTGAGTGTTTACTCTGTGCCGAGGAGCGTGCCAGGCGCTTCCCGTGTGTTCTGGTTTTTGTGACTCTGTGTGGATTCAGGGAGTATGTGCGTGCACACACGTGCGTGAGTGTTCCCAAGTGATTTGTGTGCACGTTTGTGAGCCTGTGAGGACAAAACTGTGCCTATGTGGATGTGAGCATGGAATTTGTGTCCAGGAGTGTGTGTGTGTGTTTATTATGGAGGCTGAGGACCCCCTTTGTGCCCACCGGGCCTGTTACCTGATGTGCCCACTCCTGGCCCCCATGCCAGGAGCCCATGGAAAGACGCAGGCCTGGGGTGGGCACCCAGTGGTTGCCAGGCCTTGTTTGGTGAATGAAGAGCCAGAGGTCAGAGCTGCAGAGCCCGGCTGGGCCTGGCAGGGGGCGTGGCCTCGGAGCCAGGCCTTGGCGGGGCCACTGGCAGGACCCTCCGTGGGGCTCCAGAGCGTGCAGACTGGGTGGGGGGCTGTGGTGGCCCTGGCACTGGAGGACTAGTGTTCAGCTTCCTGCATACTCTCTGGGTTCCCTGGCTTTGTTCTTGCCCCTCTGTGGCCCTGGTTCCCTGCGGGGCTGACCCTGGGGAGACCAGAGTCCAGGGTCACTTGTCTGTGGATCTGGGGATCTCTCTCTGCCTGCCTTACTAAGTAGATAGATACTCATCTGATTTATTTGTATCCAGCCTGGGCTTGAAGTGAGAGCCCCAAGACAATAATCGATTGATCACAGGAGACTTGGGACACTGTCTTCCAAAGTCTGTCCTTCCAGGTTTGACAGACAGGTTTTTTGGGGGACTTTGTGGATGTTGAAAATCTCTACAGTCGAAAGCCTTCATTGCTTTCGGGCAAACTTTAGAAAGTCTGGAGCTCCCTGGTTCTCTGAATGGTCAGAATTCAGCTTGCCTTTCCGAGGGGAAAATGTCGTCTTAGGAGTTCGGTGTCTGTGCAGGCGACCTCAGAGGCGCATTTAAAAACCCGTGGCGTTAATGGAAGAAGAATTTCATTGAAAGGGATGCAGAGCCGGCTGGAAGCGCCTGTTCCCAACGCAGCAGCTTAGCGACTGAACTTTGGACATCTTCTCTTAGCAAACAAAACCTGGAAGGAAACAAAAAAGACCCACATTCTTTTTCTTTTTTGTCCTAAAAAAATGAAAAAAACCCACACCTTTGGATTTGCTGGAAACGCTGCCTCCCCTCCCCCCACCAAGGCCAGGCCCTCCCTCAATCCCCCACCCCCAAATAAAATACGCCTGTGGGGAGCTAGGGTGAGTCACTCCCTGGCAGGGAGCCCCACGGGCAAACGTTTGGGAAGGTTCTTGCCTAACTTCCCAGAAGGAAAGCCCAGGATTTAAAATGGTCCCTGTGGTTTGTCAGCCCCTGCCGTCCCGTCTGCTTCGGAAATGACTAAAAAGTAGTTTCTATCTTGACAAAATAAAGTCTCAGACTTCAGCGGCGGCCCAGGTTGGTCTGTGTGTCGGGCCCATTCAGGTTTCAGGAAGCAGAGCTCCTGGCTTTGCCAGGTGGCACTTCTGGTGGCTCTGAGCAAGGAGGGAGCAGGGAGAGGGCAAGAGAAGCCACATTTATGGGGCACCCACTGTCTGCGGACATAATGGCTGCAGGAAGGTCGCCCTGTGGAGAATGGCTTCTGGTTTTATATGCACAAGGAACTGAGGCCCAGAGAGGCCCTTCCTGGGACCGCTGGGACGAGGTGGAAGCAGAATCCTGTCACCTGCCTGACTTCCCGCCTGTCCTCTTTCCAGTGCACCAGGAGCATGACGTCTGAAGGTGCACAGACTGGGTGTTGAGTGCTGTAACATACATCCATATGTTTAATTTTCACTGGGAGGTAGAGGGTTCTTGTCTCCATTTTCCAGACGAGAAAACTGAGGCTCCGAGGGATGAAACGATGTGCATAGTTTTATGAAAGTGGCACTACAACTAATGGCCACCATTTATTGACGGTGTAACATGTGCCAGGCATATGCGGTTGACCCTGGATTTGAACCCTGGTTTGACTGAGCAGAGCCCATAGTCTTCCCACTGAACCTGGAAAGTGACAGTCACTGTGTACGTGCGTCCGGCCCAGGGCTAAGGTCCAGGGTTGTTATCCTGATCTTACAGAGAGGAAGATGAAGACTCAGGGAGGTTGAGTAACTCGGGCAGCGTCATAAACTGACAAATGGCAGAGTCAGGACCCAAGCCCACATCTCTGATTCCAGAGCTGAAGTGCTTAAGCTAAAACCAGGTCTGTCTGGCTTTGTCCTGCTTTTCTCCTCTCGCGTGCTGAAAAGACAAGTGGATTAAGACACACCAGGTTCCCTTGGGGCTGGGATCCTTGCTGGGCTCCGGGCTTCGGGGAGATGTCTTCCTGAAGACTCTGCCCTCCCTCCTTGCCCACTCTTGGCCCTCGTCGCAGCTGACCAACGCCCGGGGCCAGAGCTGTCAGATAGGAAGGGCCCTAGTTCACATTTTTTCTTTCCTCTTGAAGTGCCAAAGATTGGTTTCAGAAGGGAAGTGTCAAAACAATTGTCAAAAAGAGAAGAATATTCCCTTCCTCTTCTTGGGCAGACCAAGTAAGGGAGTTCGAGAGTGGGGAGTGGAGGACCCTGGTGCCTCACTCGAGATTAAATACAGGTTGCCACCTCCAGGTTCATGTGGGGAGGAAGCAACCTGAGACACTGCCCTCAGGAAGAGCCAGCGTCCTGACCCCTGAGGATGGAGAGTTACTTCCACTGGCCCCACTCTCAATTCTGGATATCTGACAAAGGATCCTTTCTGCGTCGGCTTCTTGTCACTTGCCGTTTCAGTCCCATGCCTCTCTCTTCCTCGTTCATTTCCATTTATATCACGGTTTATACTACACCGTCCTTGGAAGGAATGCTGTGTGTGAGGACCTGTGCGGTTTGGGGTGTGTGGGGCCCTGCCAGTGTCCTTTAGGGTTGAGAGGAAAAGGTATTTCTCTTCCTTCCGAGTATGTTCTGCAAATTGATGAACATTTGCAAATTGCTTTGAGATGCGTTAATTTAAGGTGTGAAATAATAGATCTTGTGCGAAGTCTCAGCCACATTTCTGGCATTGATGGATTTCTCTCCCGTCTGGCCTGTGATTTGGGGAGGTAAAAATAGTCCTTGTTTCTACATTTTCATCTTTTTTTGCTGACATCATTCTTAGGAAGTGGTGGTACGCACATGCCACGGACCTTTCCTCGGCCATCACCTCAGATGGCAGCCAGAATACAGAGCTCTGGGGTGCAAGGGTGCTTCTGGAGTGGGGCATCATCCGGGGTGGTCTGGCACCCCCTAGGTGTGTGTGAAATTGCTTTAAGGGGCCGGTCCTGTGGCGCAGCAGTTAAGTGCGCACGTTCTGCTTCAGCAGCCTGGGGTTCGCCGGTTCGGATCCCGGGTGCGGACGTGGCACTGCTTGGCACGCCAGGCTGTGGTAGGAGTCCCACATATAAAGTAGAGGAAGATGGGCACGGATGTTAGCTCAGGGCCAGTCTTCCTCAGCAAAAAGAGGAGGATTGACAGCAGATGTTAGCTCAGGGCTAATCTTCCTCAAAAAAAAAAAAAAAGAAAAGAAAAAGAAATTGCTTTGAAATGAGTGGGTGGTAGATGCCAGGCTCAGCCAACGGCCCTCAGTGACTTTTTAGTATTTGACTATCTTCTCATTTCTGACTGTTGGATAGTGACAAGATGGCGTTTGGGGAAAATGTTAGTTTAAAAAGAAAAAGTCAGGCCAGCGGCTTCCCCCATTCCTGTCTGAGCTGGGTGGCATACACTCAGCCCCTACCTTTGGCCAAAACTGAGCCCAACGGCCTCCTCAGACTCGACTTCAGACGGGAGCTGACATTGGGGCAGATCCGTTGGTGGTGTCATTTCCTGTGACGTTCAGTTTGGGAACTTGAACTTGGAGTGTGGTCTAACATTTTGACATCTTTCCCTCTAACAAGACTTGCCTGTGTGGAAACAGACCCCCATCCACAGCCTCTGCCGTTGTCTCCAGTTCTGGATTTTTCCACAGACGGCTTCTCCGGTGGTCTGGTGGCAAAGGCCCGGTCTCTTAGCCAGGCCTTCTTGGCCTCCAACCAGCAGGATCACCGCACCCCAAGCCCGACTGGCCTCTGTAGCTGGGCTCTGTCTGGGGGGCGAGCGAGGGGCCAACGGAATTGAAAGGCCGTGCAGCCGGGATCTGAAATACATTCAGCTCCAGCGGCCTTGATCCGCGTGGAGCCATTCTTTCTTTCTCTTAGACATCTGCGTGGTGGTGACCTCATAGAAAAGAAAAAGGGGCTTTATGTAGGAATTCCATAGAGTGTGCAGGAATTCCGACAAGGCGGGGGAGAGGGAGGCTCCACCGAGAGCCAGCACGCCCTGCGTTTCCCCCAGTTGTTTAATCCGCACACTTCAGAATTAGGCTGGGGGAGGGGGCCAGGCTTGTCCCTAGTGAACGGGGAGCCATTTAAGGAGAATTTCCCATGGTCCCAGAGCCGTTGCCCGTTCTCACTGCAGGTGAGCAGCAGAGCTGGAGTTTGTCCAGGACCCCTTTCCCCAAGGCCCGCCTCTCTTGTTCCTTGTTGTCCCCAGAGTCTTTGAAACAGGGGTTTATGGGGAAAAGACTTGCAAAGGAACGGAGTTACCTTCCAAACGACCTTCCGCTCTGATCAGTCCAAGCTGCCGATGATGAATCCAGGAGGCTCCTGATCCGAAGAAGAGCCACGCACCCATTTTACAAAAGGGAAACTGAGGCCTGAAGAGGAGAAGGCACTCGCCCACAATCACGTTCAGAACATGAGTTTTGGCACCAAATGGAGGGAGGTGGGTGCCCCAGGCCTGCCACTTGTGAGCAAGTTGTTCGCCTCTCGGAACCTCAGTCTCCTCATCTGGAAAACAGGGACGATGTTACGACCTCTTGTATAGAACTAAAGGACACAATGCATATAACACCCAGCATGTGGGGAGCACCTCGAAAGTGCTCAGTGGTTACTCCCTGAGATGTAAGGAGAGACGGAGAAACTATTTAGTTACGAAGGACCTGCCCTGGGACACACGGCCAGAAGGTTGTCCCTTTGTCAAGAGCGTTTCAGTGCCCCTGCGTATTGAGGCCCTGAACCAGGCTGAAAGGGGTGTCACAGAAGACTTTTCTATGATCGTGACCCTCCAAATGGAGGGGGCAATTTGGACATTGGCAGCCATTTGCAGCAATGTGGAAAGAGGCAGGATTTAAATGTCGGGGTGGCCCTGGGCATCTCAGGAAAGTGTTTAGAAATCAGTATTTTGTGTTCCTCTCCACCCACCCCCTGCAAGGCGAGGAAAGTGGGCCTTAGAAGATTTGGGTGCATCCTCTTGGAGTTGGAGGGTCTCGGTGGGGTCGGGGGGCCCGGGCCATGTCAGGTGCAGTGTGTTATTAAGCGAGGCAGATGCTTTGTTAATTATTTACATGCCCTTGGCCCCATCGCAGCTCTGTGCTGACAGAACGGCTGTTACAGACCTGGGCCCGGGAACAGGTAGATCTTGGTTGAAAGTGAGCAGCGGCCCTTTCCCCACCGGGTCCTCATGGAGGGTCCCCACAGCGGGGCCTGAGGAAGCCTGTGTGGGTTTGGCGTCCCTCCTAAGCCATTTGGGGTTCCCTTGGGCTGGTTTTCCCTGAGGGAGAGGAGAGATCCTTGTCCCCTGGATGTGGCCATCCCTCTGGAGGCGGTGGCTTCACACCTGCAACCCTGCCACGGAGTGTGTGATGAGGGGACAGCATCCGCGGCTCTGGAGATCTTGGACCCAGCGCCCCTACTCCCCAGCAGCTGCCTGGCGCGAGGGCGGCACGTGGGCCCAGCCTCCACTCCTTCATCTGCAAAATGGGCCGCAAACCCCAGGCTCCAGCCCCTTGATTCTTGGGCTCCATTTGGAGGGTGATTTGCCTTAGAAATCCAACTTTAGGATTAGAAATCTCAAAAGGAAGGGGCCTGGGATCAGACGCTTCCCTAAGAGGCCACTACGGATGAGGGACGTGAGCTCCGCATGGCATGCACCTACCCCCGTCCTCAGGCCCAGCACTTCTCCTGTGGCCTGTTCTGCAGAAGGAGGTTTTGCACAGGAGTCATTCTAAGAAAAGGTTCTTAGGTAAAATATCCATAATCTATAAATCTATAGAGACGGAAAGCGGATTGGTGTTTCCCCGGGCTGGGGGGAGGGGAGAGTGGGGAGCCACTGCTTAAGGGGCACAGGGTTTCCTTTGGGTGATGAAAATGTTTGAGAACTGGTGGAGGGGATGGTTGCACGACATTGTGAATGTAGTCAGTGCCACCGAATTTTTCACTTTAAAACGGTTCATTTTATGGTAGGAGGACAAAAAGTTTATAAGAAAAGATTCTGATGCTTCACGATAAAAGGACGAAAGCCTCTTGTTTTACAGATGGGGAGACTGAGGCCCAGAGACGGACTGAGCAGCCTAAGGTCCCCATGCCGTCCGCCCCTGTTCGGTGGCTTCGGCTCTGATCCTGGTGCCTGGGGCTGGGCCGTGGGTGAAAAGTGTGACGCAGAAACACAGACCGTTCACCTTTGTGTGGGTTGAGTGGACTCTGTTTTGTTAGCCAGATAGTCCCGCCCTGGCTGGTATGTGGCCATCCGGTCACTCATTTGTTCAACAAACATGTCCCAACATTCTGGGTCACTGGTTATGCTGGGAGCTGGCACAGAGACCCGTTAAGGGCCCCGCCCTGCGGCCTCTCACCACCTGGCAGGGACAGAAGTTGTGTCACGACCTCCTTGTAGGGGCTTGTGAACAGGCCTCTTTTGGGTGTCCCTCACTGAGGAAGTGGGAGGGCTTCCAGAAGGGAGGGGCGCCTGAGCCGACGTGAGGGACACGTGAGGTTTGCCAGGAAGGCTGTTGGGAGCCCGGAGGCCTGGGGCGAAGGGCAGGTGGAGCACGGGGTGGGGCTGTGGGATGGATGGGGCGCAGGGAGCAGGACTGGGGGCCTGGGCTGTGGGCAGACCCCAAGCACTGTGAAGCCAGGAGCTTCCCGCCACTTGCTCAGCCTTTGAGCCCCTCAGTGGATCCTTTGTATCGGGTACTTACTGTGTGTTACACTCTATCTAACCCTTTGCGTGGATTAACTCCCTTCATCCTCCCAGCATTCTGTGATGAAGGTACCGTTATCCCATTTGACGGACAGGGAATCAGACATAGAGAATCCGGGATGTCTGGTGCCTAATTCCCATTAGCACCAGTGCTGTGAGGAACCCGCAGCCTTCCGGGTCTGGTTTGAAGGGTCGGAGGACAGAGGCTGCCATTTGGAAGTGCCTGTTATGTGGGCTGTGAGTTGGTGGCCACCCAGGGCCTGGGAGAGGGCCTCCTAGGCAGGTGG
Source organism: Equus quagga (assembly GCF_021613505.1). Taxonomy (NCBI): domain Eukaryota; kingdom Metazoa; phylum Chordata; class Mammalia; order Perissodactyla; family Equidae; genus Equus; species Equus quagga. Next base: position 86,000,038 of record NC_060267.1, read on the forward strand.
AGGGAACAGCAGGCACCAAGGGGCGAATGGTGGGAGGGGAGGCTGCTGAGAGCCGCCCAGATCTGGATGAGATCTGGTCTTTACTGCAAGAACAGTGGAGCCGGCTACGTCTGCAGCCTTGCCTCTCAACAGTCTCCCCGACACTGTCTCTGCTTCAGCCACGCAGCCTCCTCACCTTTCCTCAAACATGCCAAGCATACTCCTACCTCAGGGCCTTTGCGCTTGCTGTCCCATTTTCCTGAAGTCCTCCCCCTCCAATATTCCCATGACGTGCTTCTAGCCTTCATTTGGGACACAACAAAAGTCACTTCTCCACTAAAACGGACCCCATCATCCCCACCCTATCAAACTCAGTCCCTCGCCCCTTCCGTCTCCATTCCCTGGCCCGGCTTTATCAGGGCCCTACCCCTCCTTGACATCATGTGTTTGTTATCTGCCTCCGGACTGAACGTAAGATTGGGTCTGTGGACCACAGCTGTATCCTCAGTGCCCATCACCGGGCCTGGGATGTAGTTGGTGCTCAGTTAATATTTACTGAAGGAGTGGAAAGTTTTAAGTGGCCAAGTGGCAAGATCCTTGGAGGTTGTCTATATGGAGTTGCTGATCTGTTAGGCGACTTTGCCCCTTCTGGGCAGTGAAGGCCTGAGTCGTGCCTGACTGACCCTCCTCTGTGCAGAGAAGGTTTCTTAGAGAAAGGCTCAAATTATTCCCAGTAGGAGGAACCGACGCCCAGAAGGGCTGGTGCCTCCCACAGTTCCAGGGGCGCCTTCCTGTGCCCCTTTTCTGCAGAGGCGGCTCCAGATGTCTGTATGGGAGGGGCTTTGGGTTAGAATGGTTGGGTGCCATGTCTTAAAGCTACATTTTCTATCAAGCACATTTATTTTTTTTTAGAGGGCATATCTTTTGGGGGTGGCTTAGGGAAGGGGAGGGGTTAACCGTCCCAAGCCACCTCTGGGCACAGATGTTGCTGTGCAGCCAATGAGCAGGACCCCAGATTCCACCACCCCAACCCACAAAACCGGGCATCCCGGCTTGAAAGAAGAAACGATTCCCTAGCTGGCGTGGCCTTGGCGGGCCACCAGGGTGGGTGCCCAGATGGTGACACCGCTGGGTACCACATGGCAGACAGACAGGGAGTGGGGAGAGACAGCCCACCCCGGGCGTTTGGCGGGTCCAGTAGAGTCCAGCTGGATTCAGTTACACCAGGATCTCAAGTGCGGACTTGGCGTGCCTGACTCAGCCTGCGTGCATTTCCTTTGTTCGTTCCCCCAGGAATTTTACTGGCCTTTTGTGTTTGGTTTAAATGCCAGCCTCCTCAGCTAACCCGAGAGGAAACGAGGCCTGGATTTTTGTCTGTGTAGGGGCACAGGGTGGGGGCTGCCTGCTCTGGATGGTGACAGCACAGCATTTGGGAAATGTGCAAAAGAAATACTTTTACTCCGAGCTAACAACTTTCATTTGTGCATATTTTTATGATAGCCCAGGTTTTCAGACCTTGATCGTCTATATGTTAGGCACATGATGACCAGTTTCCAAACTCTCAAAAGGGCAGTGGTCTATAAAAGCGTTTTAGTGACATTTGGGGACAGGAAAGGCAGTTGGGAAGTTGCTGTTTGGGTCTCTGGTGTGTGTGAACTTCCTGGATGCTCAAATGGCTTAGGGGGCGGCATCTTTGAAATCGCATAGTGCCGAAAATTCCGGGACATATGGTCACTGTGATGTGGTAACGTTAGCAATCGAGATATTTAATTATCCAGAAAAACCCCTTTGCCTACCCACCACGGGTTACTGGAGAGCCTTTATTTCTTAAGAAGAGGGTCTTACACAGGGTAATTCGGACCAGCAGAGAGGGAATCATTCTCCCGCATTAAATTATTAGCTATTTAAGCGGTTTATCTGGTCACGCGTTTATTCCTTCAGTTGCCATTCATCTGGCAACCTTTGCTGGGTCCCACTCCGTGCCTGGCCTGGTGGTGGGCACTGGAGATAGAATGAGCAGAAGAACAAATATTACTGAATCCTGCTGGATGCCAGCCCATCAGGCAGTGCTATGGGCCACCCAGTGAGTTAATTCATTTCCCAGTGGATGTTTTTCTGAGCACCTACTATGTGCAGACCTGAGGAGATGCAGAAATGAAAACGACACATTGCCTCGTGCTTTGAGCGCTCGTCCCGTTCTGATGGGGTCTTTGGGTCCCAGCCTCTGCTTGCCGTGATAAACTCAGCCAGCCACCGTCCCCAGAATGAACCAGAAACAATCCAGATACCCCAGGAACCAACGTGAGAACAAGGCATCCCCTTCACACGTCCCGTCTCCATTCTGCGTCTTGCCACCACCCAGCATCTTGAGACAGAATGTGAGATCTTGTGGTTGGCTGAAGACGTAAATATTTTATGTCTCGATATTCTGAAAACGAAGCCCAAATGCGCAGAACTGCAGCAATCAGTGCTATAGATCATATGTTATAATAATCTGATGACATGTTGTTTAAATATTTATGGACTGATGCGACATGACAATGGGGGGAGAGAGCAGTCTCGGAGCAGAGTCGTGGCAGATGCTAGAACGGAGGGAGCAGATTTGCGTGATCCCAGGAAGCGCGGTGCGATGCTCGGGTTTCTGATTCCATGTTCTGTGGTTTCGTGACAGTAGCAGTGGCTGACATTTATTGAGTGCCTGCTGTGTGCGGTACCCTTCACTGATGTCATCACAGCACCCCCTCCAGGATGGGACTTTTATTTAACTCCACGTTACAGATGAGAAACTGAGGCCCAGGCCAGGTCAGATGGGCCCCAGATCCACAGCTGGGGGGTGGCTCAGGATCAAGTCCAGGTGGGCCCAGCTCTGCAGTCTGAGCTGTCACTCACTGTCTATTCTGCTCCATTGGTGACGCGTCAATCAGGAAAGCCCCCACCGCTGCCTGGTCGACCCCTTGCTCGGTCCTCACTGGACTTTCTAAGTTACAGAAAGGAAGGCCATGTCTGTGAGATGTCGCACAGGAATAGAAACCACAAGGAACAAATGTCTAACCCAGGAGGGGCAATTGTGCCATGGCAGAGTCACATAGCCCCGTGCCCTGCACGTGATAGGGACTCAGGAAATGGGGTTCCACCTTCCACCTTTCTTCTCCTCGTTGGTTTTGCAGTCATTAACGGAGTTCTCTGCAGACCGTCCCAGCGTTAGTGTCCTGTGCCCTAGCCCGTCCCTGCAGGGCCTACCTGCGCCGGCCAGGCTGGGGACACTCAGACACGATAGCCCCTTCAGTCTCCAACAGCCCCTCAAGGTCAGGGGGTCCCTACCTTCCAGAGGAGGGGCTCCTGCGCGTCTCCCGGAGCCGACTGCAATGTCCCTGCCTGAATGTGCCAGCTGGAGTAGCCACTGCTTCCATGCGCCCCCCCCCCCCCGTTGCCCCCCGTGCTCTGCTGGACCAGCTCCCTCCGCCTGACAGTGCTAATGTCAGCCCTGCCTGTTTTGTCACCACTCTGCGTCCTGGTTGTCGTCACATCCCCAGCACGGGAAACCAGGCCTGATCCGTGAGATGGCAATAAATGACCAGCCGTAGGTGTTCAAAGAAGAAGACCCGTGGGCAGGGGGTGGAGGCAGGGCCAGTTCTGAGAAGCTTCCCAGGCGGTGACCGACCGTCTCTGACCCAGCGGTGTCTTCTAGTTCTGCAGAGACAGGTCTAGGGGTGTCCCCGAGGGCCTGCAGGCCAGGAGAGGGGGTCAGAGAGTCATGCAAATGGAAGGCAGGCTGGCTACATAATTTGTGGGGCCCAGTGCAAAATGAAAATGCAGGTTTCCTCATTCAAAAAGCAAGAAAAAGCTTTTTCCTTCCCTTCACATTGTCTCTCTCCACCTGTCATGATGTTTTTTCTTAGCCATTTAATGCCACACTCCCTTGGGCACAGCGACACTCACAGGGCGAGTGCAGACCCTCGCAGGTGCCTGGGGTCCCACCCCATGGCTTGGTGTGCCTGTGCACCTGACCCCACCCTTCCCCACGCCTGCACCCAGGCTCCTGCCAAGAGTGGAGGGTGGCAGAGGTTACAGGGGTAGGGGTGGGGGAGGGGGCAGCTGAGAATCCGTCCTGGGGCAGGTGGGACCACAAGTGAGCTGAGGCTCCAGGCCCCGAGCACATGCACTGCTGTTCCATTGGACTTCACTGAGAAAACACAAGTTCAAAGATAAAGTGAAGACTTTCAAGACGGTGAACACAGAGCGTGAGACCCCAAGCACGGGGCTCCCTTCTGTGGGCAGGGCCAGATGCACCTGCCCTGGTCACTTGCATGTGAAGCTGGCCTGATGGGAGGGCTGAGCCTCCTCCCACCCACCCACACAGTTCAGAGCAAGGTTCCTGTTTCGGGTCTTGACACGGGTTGGGGCCAGATTTTATTTGAAGGAAAAGTTCTGCTGTGAGGGGCTGTCTGCAGACTGCTGGTCTGGGATGTGACTGCCGTTGGTTGGCCGGCTGGTCTCCGTCCTCACCCTGAGCCTCTCATGCTAAGGACACACTGTGGATATGGGCTGCCTTGGAAATGTTCTTTCTGATTCAGTCCCTCACATCACTGCCAGATGTTATTGCATTGATAAACCCATCCCCTCCGACTTCCTGTCCTTGAGTGACAAGGGTCAGAAATCAAATGACAAGGTTGCTGACCCACTGGCTCAGGAAGAATGCCAAACAGGTGGTGCCCTAGAGATCAGAGAGGGCGGGGAGCTCAGATTCCAGCAGCCACCCACGCTGTTCCCAGCCCTGAAGTTGGGGGACCTGGCAGCCACAGGATGTGGGGGCCTGGCCACTCTTGAAAATGTGAATGAGGAAGGTTCAAGAAAGTTCACTAAAGCTCAGTAGCTACGGTGCACCAGCGATCTGGCCAAGTGCTTTATCTGTGTTGCCTTAGTTAATCCTCGTGACAACTTTGGGCTGACCCCGTTTTTCAGATGAGGATAACTGAGGTTCAGAGAATGAAGCCACCGGTCCAAAGCCATAAGCCACAATGTTTGAAAGCAGATTTGAACCCAGGCCCAGCTGACCCCCGGAGCCAGTGGTCTTTGTACAGTTCCAGGCATGGCTGGCTGGCCAGGGTCACTGCTTGGCTGAGCCTTCTGTCCCCACTGTCTACTGCTGCGTGTGCATGGGGATGGGACAGGAGCCAGACCTCTGCCGCTGCTGCCCGTCGGCTCCTGCCTCTGAGCAGTCACCCTTCTTGGCTGGGAGCAGGTCCCAAGGCTCCAGCACCAGCTTTTCTCCTCCAAGATCCAGGCAGCCCTGGGGCCGCTCTTAGGCCCAGAGATGGAGGAGGGAGGCGGTGGGGTGGGACAAATCTGGATGCAAGTCACATCTCTATCTTTGGCTCACCTGGGCTTGTCGCTTCCCACTGGGGACCCCGGTTTTCTCACTTTAAAGTGATGGGTCATAAAAGCAGTTCCTGTCTCCGGGGGAGTTCTCCTGATCCAGCAGGTAAGCACGTCCGTAACGGGCACTCAGAGATCGGCAGCCGTTACTTATTGATAATAAATGACACAGTGTGGCGTGAGGATGGCAGCTTCGTGGCACCTGTGATGCTCAGGAGCACCTCCCTGCATGGGGACTCATTGGAAATCACTCAGCCCAGAGCCGTGCTCCCCAAAGAATTCACCCCTTTCTTGCTTTGTTCGGTCGTTCGTTGATCCGACAGAGCTTGGCGCTGTCCTCAGATGTGTAATGAACAGCAGAGACAAAATGGAGGTGGCATTCGGGTTGGGGAGAGTGCTCATGAACAGGAGGTGAGTGAAGTGTGGTCGGTGTTACTGGGCTGGGTGATGGAGAAGATGAATAGGGCTGTGCCGTGGGAGGGCATGGGTGCCCTGGCTGCCTGTAGATCGATGCTCCCCACAGTCTCTTCCTTCTCTTGAAAGGCAGTCACTACAGTTTAGCGTGCCGCCTGTGGTTCAAGGTCTCTGCTCTCCCAGGGGCCCAGGGTGGCCTCGTCAGGCTTGCCCATTTTACAGACAGGAAAGGGAGGCTGGGTGAAGCAGGGTCGTTTGCTGAAGGGCGTACAGTAGATCTTTGACTGAGGTAGGATTTGAACCCAGGCCTCTGACTCCCAGAGCACACACCCTCAACCGCTTTGTTCTAGTGTGAATGGATGTTTTTGTTTTTCCAGGCAGCAAAAAAGCCACAGGTTGTGCTCAAAGTGCTCAGCAAGCACCTACTGTGTGTCAGAACAGTGCTGGGTGCTGCAGGAGGGTGTGGCCAAGAACAACAGAAAGACCACTGGGGCTCAGATTGGCCTGAGACGTGACCATTTTCCAGGTGAGCCAGGATTGCTCTCCAGAGCTGCGAGGTGGGTGGGGTTAGCCCGGTGTTAGGGATGAGGAGGCTGAGGCCCAGAGAGATTCCTCAGGCTGGCCAGGGTCACACAGCCCCAGACAGCCTGACTCCATGTCCACTTGCCCTGCCTGTCATTGTCGTTTGGCTTCTGGACCAAGTAGAGCTCAAAGCACAGTTCAGCAGCTTGATCCCGAATTGGAGGGTGGGACGAGCCATTTGCGTAATTGTGGAAGTGGACGCGCATTCCATGGTGAGATTGCTTTCGAGATGCCGCTGATTCTCAGGGCAGGAGAAGACTGCAGAGATGACAGCGTGTGATGAGGGCCTGTGGGTGTGGGACCGGGGAGGGGGGCCGTGTCAGGGGTGCCTCCTGGGACTGACTGAGAGCCATAGGGTTTTACGGCATCTGAGAAAGAAGAGCCTTTTAAAAGAAAACGTTTCTAAAGCTGTCCCATCCCACCATGGGCAAACAGTCTTTAAACACCACAGAAACAGCCACGTTCTGTGGTCACAAGATGGGGCGCTGGCATCCGGGCCCATTTATTTAGAGCCGGAGTCCTCGAGGCTAAAGACTCGCGCCCTGACATGCTTGCCGCTTCGCTCCAGCAGGGGAGCGTAATCTTCAGGGTTTGCTTCCCATTTACGGGTTTTGTTGTTGTTGTGATTTGTAAAATGAGGCTTCTGCGGCAAAAGCAGGTTTTAGCGAGTGCAGCAGCTCTTTCAAACCCTAATAAGGCCCCAAAGGAGGGTGGTTCCGGCAACCCCCCCCCCCTCCACCGGCCCCCCGGGGCAGCCCGATGCTGGCTCGCCTTGCTCTCCATGGGCACCAGGCACCGTGGACCATCCGTCTTGCTTCCCATTAACGGAATTACCGCCATCACTTCTGCAGGACGGGATGGGCCCTTTGGAACTGCCTTGGGGACAGAGGCAGGAGCCGCGGCCGAGCATTTTTGCTTAGAGGGGAAAGGAGAGAAAAAGAGGGAGAGAGAGAGAAGCCGAACTCTTAAAAGGGATGGTTCTTTGGGTCTTGGGAGCCAGGCCCGAGGAGGAAGGGGGCAGCAGGTCATGTCCTGTCCTGCTTCCTGCTGGCATCCTTGAGAGCCATACAGGGACGCCTCTTGGAGGAGAGTGGACAGGGCGTGTGATGGCCCCAGGACTGGACGCCTGTGCAAAGGACTTGTGACCCATGTGGCGTGGCAGAGCATGGAGAGGCCCCTTCAGTTCAGAGGAAGGGAGGGAGGGGGACCCAGCATTTATGGGGCGCTCCCATATCCCCAGGACGGTGCCGGCCACTTTGGGTATGTCTCAGGGAGTGGGTGTCGTTGGCTCCGTTGAAAGAGCAGAACCCAGAGAGTCCAAGAAGCTTGCTTCGGATCACAAAGCCCCAAGTGGTAGGTCTGGGGTTTGTCCGTGTTCCTGGCTGCCCCCTGGAGAACAGCAGTGCCCCTCCTCGAGGCACAGGAAGTGGCAGAGCTCAGCCTCGAAGTCCAGAGGCCTGTCACCAGCCCCTGCTTCACCCCCTGATTCCCAGGGAGTGAGCCGACGTCTGGGGTCTTTGCTGTTTCACAATGATGCTGGCAGAAGGCAGTGCTGGCCCCTCTCTGGCTGTGTGATGGTGAGATGCCAGGCATCTGGGCCCCTGAGAATGGAGGAAGGAAGTGGAGAAGGACCTTCTCTACTCACTCTGCCTACTGTCCTAGCAGATATGGAGCAGATATGGCAATAATTGTCCCCTCGGGGGCCAGCTCTGATAGATTGGTAATGGCTGCCTGAGGGGTCATGTGGAGAAGGCTTTGGGATTGATTAGCAATGTCTGCTCTCTGCACAGGAATGAGGAGAGGAGGTATGAGAGGGACCTTAACCTTTAACCTGAGCTCTGACCCCAGGGGGACCCCTCACGCTTTGTTCTCATTATTAGTTAGTTGTGTGCCATACTGCACTGTGAACCACGGGCCTGGCACACGGAGGGAATTCCACAGATGCCAGAGGAAGAAGGATTGATGAAGCCTCTGCAGTCCCTGGAAGAGGGGTCAGTTGGGATTCTCTTACTGTGAAGGTTTTCAGAAACACGTTTTTTAAACTTCTAGGGATGAGATTTAAGTGCCCACGTATTTAAACCGGGGCCCTCCCCTCACCGTGACTGATTTGCTGGCTGTCTTGGAGTAAATAACTGAACCTCTCTGAGCCTCAGTTTCCTCATCTTTGACATGAAGGTCATTCTTCCCTCATGGACTGTGGGGGGGTGATGGAGGGGGTAGCAGTCATGGTGCCCATAGGTAAAAGGATTGGCATTTAGAAATGTCACTCCAGTTGCCTCCCTCCACCTGCTGCCGACACCTGCCAGGCCTCGTCCCTCTGCTGTGCTCAGCTCCCGGCTCTCTTGGCCTATAATGCCTTTCTCCTTGTTCGCCAACATCACCACCTCCGGGGAGTCTCCTCTGACCTCAGGACGCTGCTGAGGGACCTTTGCTCTGAGCCCCACGGCCCCTGGGCTTCCCTCCCTTGGCATGTCTCCTGTCCTGTGAGGCCCACTGATGGGTCAGCCCCTCCAGGGCTGGGGAAGGCCCGCTTCCCTCTCTGGTCCCAATGTGCAGCCCAGGGCCTGGCCCAGCAAAGGCCTCGGTGACAGGAATGAGGGGAAGGGGGTGATGCACCCCCGATGGCTCTTTAGGCCTTGTTTCCATGGGGACAGTTGGGATGAGGAGACTCAGATGCCCAGGCCTCCGTTGGGGGCAAATGGTTGGGTTGGGGGGATGGAGCCTGCCCCGGGGGGCAGAGATGCTGTGACTCACACGGCCTGCGGCTGCCCCAGGTTATCCTTTAAAGAAGGGTTTGATCCTCTGGATGAGGACCCCGTGGTCCTGTGATGATCCAGGGTTGGATGCTGTGGGCGATGGGCGTTCGGAAGAGTTTCGAGCGAGGAGCACGTGTGTGTTCTGCTTGAGGGGTGGGGGGCTGGGAGGGCGCTGCAGACGTGAGGATGGAGGAGAGGAGATGGGGGCTGCCTGGGGTGAGTGGGGGAGAGTTGGGCAGCCTGGAGCAGAGGTGAGGAGCGGCCCGGTGTCAGCAGTCCGGGCTCCCACCTGGAGACCACTGTGTCACGGGATGAAGTCAGGGCTGCAGGTGAGGGAGAATGTTCTGCTGTGGTTTAAACCGCTTCGGGATCGCGGGAGTGGTTTCCTGCTGGGCCCAGCCTCAGTGTCCTCATCGGTAAGGGAGGGACGAGGAGCTCTTTGCCCTTCGACTCTCCTCAGCTGGCCCTTGATACCCGGATTTGGGGTGGGGGTGGGGATGAGGTGAGGCCAGGGCCCACAGAAGCCCTGGGGTTAGCCTAAGAGTGAGAAGGGAAAACCAGAAAAATCACAAAGCAATAATGAATTCCTGCGGCAGGTCGAGGGGGCTGTCGATTCCCCAGTGACTCAGTGTGAGCAGGGGACCGGCGTGCCACTGGGGTGTGTTCAGAGGGGAAAGTCCTGAGCCTGGATCTCTGCCTAGCCAGGGGCGGAGACTCCCCACCCATGCCCAGCGCCTCCTCCACGAATGCCAGTTTTCTCTTAACAGTCTGTTATTATTCATATAGAATTCTCAGCTTTTTTAAAACAACTCCTCCTCTTATTGCCATTATTACTTTTTCATCAGAGCATCCATCAGGGTTTTACAGATGCTATCATCAGCTAGGCCTCACCTTTAAACAACAGCTCCATTTTATAAGTGAACCCACAGCTCAGAGAGGTAAAGTGACTTACCCAAGGTCACACAGCAAGGATTTGAACCCAGATCTGTTTACCCCGGAAGCACCTGAGCTGGTACCTTTGAGGATCCATAGGAATTGGCCAGATGGAGAGGGGTTGCTAGCCAGACCACACAGCGTGCACAGGGGCCCGGAGGGGTGAAGCAGTAGGTCACAGGAAACTGTAAGAGGCTCTGTGGAACTGACGTGGTAGATGACAGGTGTCACCTGGGATTGGGATCAGACAGGTAAGGAGGCTCTGAATGCTAAGTTCTGAAGCGGTGACTTTATCTGGAAGCCTTGAAGGTTGATAAGGGAGGGGTGATGTTTGGTGTGGAAAATGGTCTGGTGGGGGTGGTGTTAAGACTGGAGGCTGGCGAGGAGGCCCCAGTGTGGGTGCTGGGAGAGGCTGCCTGAGGCCGCAATTCCCCCCAGAAAGAACCTTTGGCTCCCCCCACCCCCACCCGCCCCAGCCCCTTCCTGCTGGGTGTCAGGCGGGAGGCCCTCACCCGGCACCCCCAGCCTCTCTCACAGCTTTCTTGTGAAAACCAGGGCCGACGCCTCCCCATTTGCTGGGGACAATGTGAGAATCAATGATAAAATATGTAAAACTCACAGCGCCGCTTTGGGAAGGGAAAAAACGTGCTGCGGATGTGTTATTTTCCCTAAATCCGGATTTCTGCATGTCAGTTTCTTTTCCCCCATGGGAGAAGCTGTTTTGGTTCCCAGGGGTGAGAGGAGCCGGGGTTAGTGGGAGCACGTGGGCCAAGGCCTGGCCTGTTCGAGTTGTCTGCTCCGAATCTGCTTCTTTCCCCGATTTCAAAGCGGTCTCGTTCATCCATATGAGCCTTGTTCTGACGCATCCCCGGGGAGGCAGTTGCGCTGTCACTGTGATTGCGTTCCGATTCTCCCTTGATTGATTGATCGGTTGGTCTGGAAAAGTCAGAGGTGAAGCGGAGAAACAAGCAGCTCTGGGTTTTAATGGACATCTGGGGCCCATTGGGTGTGTTGGGGGTCAGAGGTTCCCTCGGCCCACCAGCAGTCATGCAGTGAAGGGCTCACAGCCTCGGGGTTGGTGTGTGGCAGTGGAGGGGGCAGGGGGTGGTAGGTGGCGCCTGTGGTTGAGCTGGCTGCTCCCAGGGTCTGTCCCGGGTCATTTTCCATGGAGGCAAGGGTCTCAGGAGCCCCCGCACGCCCTTTCTGGAGCCAGGTCATGCCAGGGTGGTGCTATGGGAGACTGGGTCCTGCCCGCCAACAAGGGGCCCAGCCACTCCCCTCCCACCCTGCCCCACCACAGGGCCTAGCACCTGCTTGGGAGGCAGTCCGGGTATTTTTCTGCTGAATGGGTGAATGAGGAGAGTCAGTGTCGGATACTGGCTGGGTGACTTCGTGTATCTGGGGTCTCATTTTGTATCACTCATTTCTCAGCTGGGGAGACTGAGATCCCGAGAGGGGAGAATCCTGGCCGAGACACCCCATAAAGACGCCGCAGGGCTGGTCTTCTCATGTGCGTGGCTCCCCATGCCCGTGAGAGTGCTCATCCCTCTGCTGGGCCTTTCTCTCCCCGAGGCTCCCCGGGGGATGGAGGGGGCCTGCACAGACCAGGTCCACACTCCCTCTTCCCTGTCACTTCCTCCCCCAAGGCTGTTCCCTCACCCAGAGCACCCCCTTCAGTGCTGGGCCGAGATGGGGGCAGGTGGGCCTCCTGTGTGCCAGGCGCGCCCTGGCCACTTTACCTACATGACCCAGCAAACAAGCGAGCCTTTTAGGTGGGTCTTCTCCTGTTTTCAGATCACAAAAGTGAGGCTCAGAGAGGTGATGAAACTTAGCCAAGGTTTCCCAGCAGATAGGTGAAGGATCCCCGATTTAAATTCAGGGAGGACAGTCGCCTGCTGGAACAGTCCTGCTGCTGGGAGAACAGGTGGCTGTGACCTGTTTTTGTGGGCTAGCCTGGGGCACGGTGTCAGAGGCAGAGCTCCCACTAAGAAAGAGCAGGGGGTCAGTCGGGGTCAGGCAGGGTGCGGGGTGCCCCCTTGGCTCCTGGGAAACCCTGGGGCGACCAGTGCCCCAAACCAGCCCGGTCCTCATACAGCCCACTGCAGCCTTTCTTTTTCCGGTCTCGGTTGTCCCACCTGTGCAGTGGGAGGGCAGGGGGACCCCACTTATCTGCTGAGTGCTGATTATGTGCTAAGCAGTTTAATTGTCCCAACAACCCTGTGAAGCCAGGTCCCCTTATCTGCGCCACCTGACCCACTCCTCAGCTGCGTCTCCCTGGTGGCACTTCTTGCTGTCTGAAATGACTGTCTATCTGCTGCCGTGTCATGTCTGCCTCAACTGCTCGACACCTCTGGGAGGGTAGGGCCTCTCTGCCTTGTGCCTCGGGCAGTGCTGGGGTCCATGAGCCTCTCCAGAAACGCTAGACAAGTGACGCTGGAATGAATGAACCCCAGGTTTAAAAGGTCCTGAGCCCGCTGAGCACAGATCTGTGCCCTCGGCCACACTGCGAGGGCAGGACTGAGCCCCCGCCCATCCCAGGCAGCTGGGGCCTCTCTTACAGACTGGCTTTCTGCCTGGAATTCCAGGTGCGCCTGTCTGTGTCCCCCTCAGGTCCACACTGCCCGAAGAAACTTCCAGTCCACGCCTGTGGCTTTGGATCAGCTCAGAAAAAGCGTGTCCTGTGACTGCTCAAGGAATCTGGGCATTTAGCCCAGAAAAGAGTGTGTTTCCTGGCTTCCTGAGAACTGGGGCCCACCCTGCCCCTGGCCTGGGCGTGCAGAATGGGAGGGAGAGAGAGATGGACTCCAGCCCTGGAAGGCGACGGCAGCAGAGTCAGACCTTATCATCCGAGACTCCCTGCCCTTCGCCCAGGTCCGTCCTGGCAAGGCCACCGCTGTTGGCCCAAGCTCTCCGGGCAGCAGTTTCTGCAGCGACCAGGGCAGTCTCGGGGCTGGGATTAGCGCTCTTGAGTTACTGGAAAAGGAACATTCCTCACGCTCATACGAGTCTTTCTCCCCGGGGCAGCTCTCCGGCACACCTCGCTGGCTCTGCGGGGCAGACGTGGGCGCGACGTGCACCAGGCGCAGGGCCACTGGCTTGCACTGGGTCATCAGGCCACTGGGGCCAGATGTTTCGAAAGCTCCTCCCGGAGCACCAGGCATCTGGCCTCTCCCTCCGAAGCCGGGTGCGGGTTTACGAGGTGTCTTTGAAGAGAGCTGGAGTCATCCGGCCCGCGATGTCTGCGTGTTGCGTAATTTCACAATTTGGTTTTCTTTTCACGAGAAGGGTCAGTACTTCCCTCTGCCTCTCCCTCCTGCTTTTCATTTGAGTTTTCTTTTCCTCTGGACCCGCCTTCCTTTACTGGCCTGGAATGCCTCCTCCCTCGGGCCGGGAGAGCACCCAGTCCTCACAGGGGATTAACTGGAATTACCCACAGGTGGACTGGAATATACCAGTCAAATTTCTGAGATGGAGAAGACCTCCTTTTGTGTACTTGTAAGAGAGTTAGAGGAGGCCAGCCTCGCTTCTTGTCGGCCATGATTCAAAAAAAAAAACACCCAGCATAGCACACAGCTTGAGTTTGCTAGTTCCCAAATGCTAGACCCAGGCCAGGCCCGGGGCCCTGCGAGATCCTCACTGATCTCAGATCAGAGATGAGGAAACTTAGGGACGGGCCTGGCACCAGCTGCCTTCTTAGGTCAGCTGTCCTTCATTTATGCAGGATGTGATAATAGATGGAAATTTTGTTTTAGATGCCAGAAAAAGTTGGCAACTTTCTGTCCGCCTTCAGAATTTGGGAGAAGCTTTACAGGCCTGTGAAATCCCCAGCCCTGGGAACCACTGGTTTACTTCCTCTGCAGCACCACAGACAGACATTGAGCCCCAGGGAGTCTCGAATGAAGCCAGCGAGGCCTGGGGACCTGGGAGCTGCGGCCGTGAGTGAACGCTGGCTGTGCTCCGGGGCTGGGGTGGGAGCGTCTTAGTTTCCTGGGGCCACCATAACAAATGACCACAAACTGGGTGGCTTACGATGGCAAGAATCTGTTCTCTCATAATCCTGGAGGCCGGAAGTCCAAAATCTGGAGGCTCTGAGGGAGAGTGTGTTCCAGGCCTTTCTCTTAGCTTCTCGCGGTTGCCAGCACGCCTTGGCATCCTTCGGCTTGTAGACACATCACTCCAGTCACTGCCTCTGTTATCTCATGGCCTTCTCCTTGTGTTTCTGTGTCCAAGAAGACACCGGTCTTCTTATAGAGATACCAGTCGTTGGATTAGGGCCACCTTAACCTGTGTGACCTCATCTTAACTGGGTTATGTCTGCAGAGACCCTATTTCCAAATCAGGCCACATTCCCGGCTTCCAGGCAGACATGAGTCTTGTAGGGATGCTGTTCAACATGGTGTGGGACCCCAGGGTGAGGAGAAAGGCCTGTCTGGATAGGGCATTGCTGAGCCTTAGTAGTTCAGTGTCTGTGGCCATTTCAGTTGGGATAAAACAGTGTTCCCAGGAGGCCGGCCTGGTGGCCTAGTGGTTAAATTCGGCCCTCAGTTGTCCTGGCTGATGTGTTTGGCTTCATTGGCCTGGGTTCCGTTCCCAGGCGAGGACCTGCACCACTCATTGGCAGCTGTGCTGTGGCGGTGACCCATATACAAACTAGAGGAAGATTGGCCCAGATGTTGGCTTAGGATGAATCTTCCTCAGCAAAAAACCCCCAGCATTCCCAGGAGGGACCGCTAGGGCGCCTGTGCATGCGGGACCCGGGTGGCCCCAGGGAGCCTGCTAACGTTCCCATGGAGGAGACAGATGTGCACAAGGACCTAAGTTCCAGGAGGGAGAGCCATCACCACAGCCAGGGCCAGGTCATCTCACTCACTGAATGGACTCAAAGACTCGGGGAGGTGACCTGGCCAGGGGCTCTCTGCCTCCAGTGTCCTTGCTCCACATCCGAGGCTCATTTATATGCTTTAATACAGGCTGCAAAGAAGAGTAGGCTGGTTCACTTGAGCACACTTTTTAAAACACAGGCCATCAGATTTAGTCCTTTGGTGGCATCGGCCAGAACAGCTGAGGGCCGAGATCCTCTCAGCGCTGTGCACAAGCCGGCAGCCCGGGACAAGTGTCCTCTCCCAGTGCAGACAGGGCCCCGCCATTCCTGGTGGTGCCTGCCAGCGCAGCCTTCACCTGCTTCGTGGATAAGGGGCAGCCTGTGGGGCAGGCAGGAGGGATCCAGGCTCTTCATTTCCCCCAGGGACCGTTATCTCCTTTGGCAGAGGCTCTGTGGTCCCAACCCGGACACCTCTGAGCCAAGTGGTCTTGAGCAAGCTGGTCAGTCACAGGACCTCCCCGAGCCTCACTCCCCTCCTGTGAAATAGGAGCCGTGGTTCCAGCCCTCCCATCTCAGAAGGATTAGGGGTCGGCTGAGTGGGGTAGAGGTGGTAACCACCCTTTGTGACTCCTTCCAGTGCCTAGCACGGAGCCTGGCACACAGTAGGTGCACGATAAATACTCATCAAATAAGAGAGAGTCTCTTGGGGCCCAGAATGTCAACTTCACGGCACTCCTGAGATTCACCCCCGCACGGTCTCTTGAGAGGGAAAGTCTGTGGGCGTTTCCTTCTTCCTGTTCGTGGACACAGTCACCTGAGATGATCAGCGGTGGGGAGGTCAGTGTGTGCATTTAGCGTTGGCAGAGGAATGATGCTGCTAAACTGTCTCTGGGGCTTTGATTCGTCCCATGCCCCATTGAGTAAAATTATTCCTGGGCTTGGCACCGTGGGAGGCAGAGCGGTGTGCAGAGGAGCACTGGAAGGGGAGTCTAGAGAGCTGAGTCTGGCCCTGGTTTTGCGCCCCTTACCCGCCTGTGTGCAGTCGCTCCCGGCACCCTGTGGTCCTCTGAGCCTCCCTCCCCTCTGCAGACCTGAGGCTACTGCTGTTCTTAGGGCATCTATCCCACAACTAACGCTGTGCTTGCCTCGCCTCCAGGCCTTTGCACGTGCTGTGCCCTCTGCTTGGGGGGCCCTCCCCCTGCTTCGGTTCTGAGGAAACGCCCCCAGGTCCCCAGGCCGACCTACCGCACATACAGTTGCGCGTGTTTCCACCCCCCGCTGTGCCTGGCAGCACTCACACTGGGTTGCGGGTGTTGATTGACAACACTCCTATCTCCCTACACAAGGAGCCCCTTTGAGGACGGAGGCCGGTCCCAGCACATGTTTGTAGATTGAGTGAACAAACAATTGACTGTCTTTGGACGTATCCTCTGCGCCCCTGTTTCCCTTCTTTCCAATACAGGGTGTGGACTAGTGGATACCTTGGGGGCCTTTCTGAGGTCTCTGCTGAGGCGTGAGACCTCAGACGAGTGGATTCAGTTTCTCCTGCTCCCAGGAGGAGAACAGGCGGGAGCTTGGCAGCGACAGCACACGTATTTGCTTAACGATTATCTGCCGTTGACGCAACAGTATGAACGAACGGGAGGGGTTTTCTGGGCCCTCCGCATGACATTCCCAGTTGGTGGATTCCAGGGTCTTTGCAAAGGCTGGACTGAGGCAGCCTCGATGGAGATGTTCTCACTGTGTTCGACAACCCTCCCCCACCTGCTCCTCTGAGGGAAGAATGTGTGTCCAGCCCCTGAGACTGGACCTGCACCCACCCCACAGAGCTGTCCCACACTCGCACAGCTGCCCAGAGTGCCTCTGGATGACGCGGACAGCAGGTCTGCTTGGGCTTCATCCCCGACATCCTAGGCTCCAGGCTGGCACTGGATTTCAAACCCTCACCTCTGCTGTCTCCCCGCTGTGCGCCTTGGGACCTCTCTGAGCCTCAGTTTCCTCATCTACAAATGGAGATAGTAACGCCCACCTCATGGGAACACACAACGCCGTGCCTGGCGTGGGGTGGGAGCACGTGATATGGCGGCTGTTCCTCTTAGCACGAATATTCCTTACTCTGGAGATGAGAGCGAAACAGAGATCAGCCATCTGTTTGTTGAAGCCAAAAAATGTCTGTTGTCTGAAGAATTTTGTTTTGGAAGACAAGCCCAGGTTTTGGGTCAGAACCTTATTCCCTCTGGAATTTCACGGTGGAGCATCCAGGCATATTTTAAAAGCTTGGTGAGCACCCAAGCCTTTGAGCCTTCCACGTGGATGTCCCCAGGTCAGCCTTCTCGGAATCTCTTGCACAGCTGGGCCGCTTGTCGCGTCGGTAGCATCTTCTCCACAGAGCGGGCTCTGTCTGTCTATGAATAGATGTTTTTCCTCTCTTTCTGGGGCGGCTGAATGGCAGTCACCCTCCTGCCATCCCAGAGGCCGACCTGAGCGTAAAACTCCAAAATGGACATCAGAGCGGGGCCATCCATTTCTGCTCGGACTCTCAGCTCCCAGCAAAGCTCAAAGAGGTGGGTCGATGGCCGCCGTGACCCACGAGCCTCCTGGTGTCTCCCGGGCTGTAGTTGTAAAGGCTGCTGAGCAAAACGGAAGCAATCAGAGTTCTGGGAAAAGGCAGCGACTCAGAGCAGGAGCCGAGATTGAGAAGCACGGTTCATTGTCTCCAGAAGCAGGCCTGCTGGCTCCGTGGCATCCAAGCCACAGATGCAAAGCCCCTGAGAGCAGGAACGACTCTGGGATCAGCCTCTTGCAGGCTCAAGGGCCTTGTGGCTCAGTGGTTAGGAGCTGGGGTTCTGGGACCACATTTCCTGGCTTCAAATCCCAGTTCCTCCCCCTCTATGGACAGCATGCCTAACCTTTTTATGCCTTGGGTTTTCCCTTCTGTAAAATGGAGATAAGGGGCCGGCCCCATGGCCGAGTGGTTAAGTTTGTGCGCTCCGGTTGGGCGGCCCAGGGTTTCACCGGTTAAGATCCTGGGCACAGACCTAGCACTGCTCATCAGACCATGCTGAGGTGGCGTCCTACATAGCACAACCAGAGGCACTCGCAACTTGAATATACAACTATATACTGGGGGCATTTGGAGAGAAGAAGAAGAAAGAAAAAAAAAGAAGATTGGCAACAGATGTTTGCTCAGGTGCCAGTCTTTAAGAAAACCTTTTTTTAATTAAAAAAAAATGGAGATAATAATGCCTTATGAGGGGTAGATACGTTAACGTCCCTTAAGCGCCTAAGAACACAGCTTGCTGCCTAGTAAGTAAATAAAGGTACGCTGAGGCCCAGAGAAGGCAAGGGACTTTCTGTGGTCTTCCAGCAAGTTACCAGGGGCCGCCAGGCTGAAGCTCATATGATCCCTGGTCTCGTGGACATTCCGCCCCCTCCCTTCTCCCTCAGTCAGACTTTTACAACTCTGCTTTTTGCAAAGGAAATCGCGTGACCCTTCAGCCCACAAGAATTCAGACTGCACAGAATTTCGGAAACCTCTTTGGGCTGGCTGGGGGCCTCGTCGCAATTCTCTTCAGCTGCTAGTTCTTTTTTCCTCCGTGTTTTTCCTTTAAAGTTCTAGAGGGTCTCTCCTTTCCTGTCTCCTAAAATAGAAAAATTAAGCTTTCAGCAAAGGAGTTTGAAGACTTAGGTCTCTGCCTTGTGTCCCTGAACCAACCCCACCCCCCCCCCCCCCCCCCCCCCCCAGTTCTGGGCCTCAGTTTCCCCATCTGTGAAATGAGAAGGTTCCCCCCTTCATAGGTGGACAGCCCCAGCCTGTGACTGCTTTGGGGACAGGTGAGCCAAGACGTGCCACCCTGCGCGAGGGTCCCTGTTGACGGCCCGGTGGGTGCTGAGTAGACAGAAGCTGGTGACGCATCCTTCTAGGAAGTGAGGTGAAACTCACCAGAAATGCTGCCCGCTTCCGCCCACCTCCGAGTTTCAAAGGTTATTTGAGTCATCAGAGTTGCCCGCACTTTTCTTGCTTTCCTGTTTCAGTAAACGCTCCTTAACCTCTCTGGGCTGAGGCCAGGTGGCCAGGAGTGTGCCATCAGCAGGCCTGCAGGGCATCAGAACTGAGGGCTGGGTAGCTTCCTAATCTCGACTGGGCGCCCCAGCTGCCCGCTCTGGAGGCTGCCAGCCTAGGGTGTGAATCCCGGCCCCCGGGCTTGACCCCTCCCCTCTCTGAGCCTCAGTCTCCTCACTGTGGAGTGGGTGCATGAGGCTGCCAGCAGGGTGAGATGGCAAGCCCAGCACAGGTGAATGGCAGTCCTGCCCCCACTCATTCCCCTCTTCCTTCCTGCCCAAGAGGCCTGGCTTACCTGGGATCCAGCTGGGGCACAGTAGATGTTGATGTGCCTGGGTCCTCCCTGGCTGTGGGGGACAGAGGGACACTTGGCCAAGCCAGGAAGCCAGGAGACAGACCCTTGCCCATCAGGGCCAACAGCATCCTGAGTGCAGCCCTTGCGGCCTTTGGATGGGGAGCCTAGGGCTCAGAAGGGGAAGGACCTAGAGCCATAGAGTCCATGGACCAGGAGTCCAACCCAGGATCCTAACCCAGAGTCCCCTCACCCCCAGGTCCTCCTGTCCTCTGTGCATGGGCTCACTTTCAGGTCAGCCTGGCACCATCAGGGGACTAGCCTGCCTGGGCTCGGGATTCAGAGATGGGATGGGGGGTCAGGAGGGGACTTGGGGCGGAGCCCTGCCTTGTTACCCCCTGGCAGGGGCCTCGGGCAAGTCATGCTCACCCCGGAGCCCCCATTTCGTCATCTCAAAAGTGGGCATCATTCCTGCTCTGCGCATCTCTCAGAGTTGTCACAAGGCTTCCTAAGATGGTGTGGGTAAAAACCCCTCTGCAGACAATCAAGAACCGTCCAGAAGGGAAGAATGTGACGTTCGTCATCCCCTGGGGCGTTTCGGTGTCCCTCTCACTCAGTGTCTGATGCAGGGTGGGGGCTCAGTAAGTGTTAAATGACTAAATGACAAGAGTTACCATTTATGAAACACCTGCTACATACCAACATCACCCAGGGAACCTTCCATTAGGTGCTCTAATTCTCACACCAGCCCCAGAGTTTGGGTGTGTCCCCATTTTACAGATAAGGAAGCTGAGGCTCAGAAAGCTGAATAACTTACCTAAGGTCACACAGCAAGTGGGTGAGAACGTCAGGATTCATACCTGATTCTTAAATCTGTGTGTCCTTCCAGGTGCTCACCATGGCCCACTGGGTCACCCCCTCCCAGGGGTTTGCTGGTAAGTATTTAGCAAACAGTTCCCCGGGGAAGAGCGGTGGGGGTGAGGATTTGTACAAAGCCCTGATTTGTAGCATTTGCCAGTTTCCATGGTGTAAATATTCCTACAGTGGCTGGTTTCAATCAACCAACATGATACTGACTGTCTCGCAAAATCCCTGAGAATGGAGCAAGCAGGCGTCACGTGCCAGCCATAGTGGCTCCAGGGCACCTCTGTGCCCCTCACCTTAGCCCCTCGAATGCCCAAGGAAGGCCACAGAGTTACCAGTGTCCCCTAGCCTGGAACAGCAGACTGGAACCTAGCAAATGGCTTGGGTGGGCATGCTGTGCTTCTAGATGCCCCCAGCCCTCTCCCAGCAGAGCCCCTGGAGCTCCCTGGGGTCTCGGTACCACACAAAGACTTGGGTGGGATGGATGAGATCTGAAGACGGATCTGCAACACCTCCACTGCAACATTACGGCCTCCCAGCCCCACCGTGTGCGATATTCCTGCCAGGCCCGGAGCCGAGCCCTGTAAACGCCGGGATATAATGGACAATAAAAGTCGCCGGAAAATAGTGAGTCTCCTAGGACCACGGTCGTCCCCGCCACACGCTGCCTGCCAGAACCACGAGCCCTGTGATCATGAGGCACGATCGTCATATAAATATATAGGGTCTCTCACCAGCTGCGGGCCGAGATTTATTTTATTGAGACGGTAGGGGGAGGGGGCGGTTCAGGTTCATCATCCTGGTAACTTCGTATAATGCTTTTCCATCACTTCCCAGCTTCTGGGAGAAGGCAGCAAGAGCCGGTATGGCCTCTCCCATCTTCCCCAAAGAGGGGATCCCCAGAGGCCATTGACACCTCCTGCCACATTCACAGGCCCAAGGGCCTGATTGGCCACAAGACCGCTGGAGGATGAGGACGGGCCTTATAGTGAACAATTGGTTTGCAGAGTGGGTTGCCAGAAATATTTGTTGCAAGGATATTGCCATTGAATGAGTGCTGGAGTTTTTTGATGATGATGATGGTAATCATAATAGCAGCCACCTTTACTGAGCTCTTGTATGTACCTCGGTCCTGATGGTCCTGGGCTCTTGCCTGCACGTCCTCACTCAGTCCTCGTAACAACCCCGTGAGGTGGGTCCTACGTGGTCCCCTGTCTACAGAGAGGGAAACTGCAAACAGGTGACCAGAAACCTGGCCCGAGCTCGTGTGGCTGGATTGAGCAGCACAGGATTTGGACTTGGGGTTCTCAGACTCCGTTGCCTGTGCTGGGCTGCCTCTCTGCCTCCTCACTACCTGGCCCTCTGGTCCCGGATCAAATGTCACCACTTCCCTGAAGCCCCCTTGATTGGCTCAAGTTGGAATCGGTGGCCCCCTTCTTTGATTCTGCAACACAGTGAAGGACTTCGATCTGGTCCCGCCCACCGCCACTCCATTCCCTTCTTCCCTGAGGGCAGGAGCCCAGTCTGTACACTGCAGAGGGTGTCCAGGCAAGCACGGACTCGGGCCTGCATTTCCATCTAGGTTCTGCTGTCTTCAGTTGGGACTCCTCCAGCAAGTCACATGGCCTCTCTGAGCCTCAGTTTCCTCATCTGTCAAACAGACACACTGTCTGCCTTGCAGGGTTGTTTTACGAGCACACGAGCTGCCAACCCTCCTGAAGGATCTGGCCCAGCACCTGGCACTTAGGGGGTGCTCTCTGCATGATCCCCCATGGACACATCCCGCCTCCACGGCTGTGTGCCTGGGAGCCCGGGAGACATCTGAGCTGTGCCCCCATGTGGCTGTGGTTTGTTGTAAATGGGGAGGTCAGAGTACAGGGGGTTAGAGGGCTAAAAAAGTCTTCCAAGACCAGAGAGAGTGTCTCCTTAGCAATTTGAGACCCAGAAGATCTGGTTTTCCTCCCAGAAATGAGCACGTGATTAGATACAGGTTCCCTGAACTCAGTTTCAGGGCACGTCAGCAAGTAGCAGGTCCTCCATCAGCCTTATAAAAAATGTCAGCACAGGAAAGGCCCTCCTAGACTGTGGGACCCAACCCACCCATGTTGTAGGTGGGGAAACTGAGGCCGAGACAGGCTGTGACTTTCCTGAGGCCATGCAGCCCTGTGAGAGTCCCAGGCCTTGTGAGTTCCAGGCCACCATGACAAAATGCCACAGCTCGAGCAGGAATCACCTGCCTGGAATTAAAAATGGCATCGTCCTCCCCAGGCCTGACTTGGGGTCAGCGAGGATCCTGGGGAGAGCGTAACACAGGAAGGTGTAGGGCCATGTTGGTGTGGCCCCAGAAGCCGTGATTGGGCGCTGGCCTGTAACTCCACGTGGGGCGGCAGGACTGGTTGGAGAAGACACCGTCACCCAGAGACCGAGCCCCCTCATCCGCATGGAGATTGTGTTGGAGGCTCATGGTGACTCCGGAGGCCCTGAGAGTCCAGCAGCTGATGGAGAGGACCACACGTCCATCTGGACCCCTCAGCACAGCACCTCTCTTCTGGGTCCCCCACCTGTCCGGTGGGGAGTGACCGGCAGTGAATGCAAGCGTTCGAGGGCATGGAGGCTGAGCAGAGCCAGGTTAGACTTCTGGAAGGTTCTCACCGCCTCGGGCCCAGGAGAAAGAGGAAGGCTCCATGGGGTTGGCTCACATTTCATGAATCTGTGTTTCTCCTGGATGCTGCGCCTTGTCCTAGGCAGGAGCACATTCGCCCTTCAGAGGCACGTCTCTGCCCTGGAGGAAATTCCTCTAGAGAGGAGGCCGGAAGCAGAAGAGAAACTGTTTAGGCAGAAAGTGCCCAACTTGAGGGCCTGACCCAGCCCGTCTGCAGCCTCCTCTGAGTCAAGGCTGATGCCACTTGGAGTATAGTCCTCGGGAGTGCTGCGCGCACAGTTCATGGACGAGGAGTCCACCCCGCAAGCCTGTGGACATCTGGCCTGGGCCCAGCCTTGGCCACCCATGGGGCCGGCACCTGGCATATGCCCGACAGTTGTGCCCAGCCGGCGGGGAAGGTGCTCTGGCAGGTGGCCGAGCCCTGGTGCCAGGATCTGGCTCGGTGTATCCTCCAGGGCCTCAGCTGCCATATGTCTGTGTCAGTCCCAGGGGTCAAGCTGCAGATGGGGCGCGGGGGGTGGTTTGCCCGGGGTAGGGGTGGCTCTTGTTCTGGGGGAGGAGGCAGGTGCTGGCCACGGGAGCTCTTCTCAGAGATGGAGGGCTGGGGCTGGCCCGGAGCCTTCTCCAACTTCCTCCTGCATAGCCGCACATCTGCCAGTCTCCACGCCATTGATGTCACTCTGTCCTCTGCCAGAATTCCCTTCCTCTCTGCTCTTAACCCAGCCCATCCTTCCAGGCCACCTCAGACTCCACCTGTTGTAGGAAGCTGTCTGTGACCTTGCCTGGCCGGAGCGAGAATCCGTCAGTCAGTCTTCTCACTGGGGGCACTTTTCATGCTCTTTTCTGGCTTGTGGACCTCTGTTCCTGGGTTCTGGGGTTCTCTCCTGTGGACCCTATAAGAGTAAGGGTGTTTGTCTGTGTCCTCTCGGGCACCAGTGGTCAGCACAGGCCCTGCACGGAGAAGGCAGCTGGAAGGACATGAGGAAGGAAGGGAAGACAAGAACACACTGAGTCCTCAGTTCCTGGATCCGTGGCCTTGTTTTAGAGAACGTGGGCCCGAATAAGAATGTAATGATAATCTAACAATGACTCCACTGATGGGGTGTCTATTATCTGCCAGGCGCTGTGCTAAGCACTTTTGATTCACGTAATGTCGTAGAACCTGCCAGCAGCCCAGGGTGGTCTGTACTATTCTTGTCCCTGTGTTACCCGTGAGAACACTGGGGCACACACAGCCTGCACGTGGCAGAGCCAGGACTCGAACCCAGGGCCACCACCTGCTGAGGCTCTCATCTCAGGCAACAAATATTTTTGGCTCAGCTTACAAAAGAGAGACTAGAAAGGGTTAAGCTTTTAAGGGGACTGCAAGAACTTTTGTCTTTGTAGCATTTGCTGGGCCCCAATGGGGTTGGGTGGGGAGGGAGCTCCAGGGGCAGAGAAGGGACCCCTTGTCTCTCCCAGAGCCCAGGCTGGTTTAACCCCCGAGTCTACTGTCTGTGCCAAGTTCCGGGTTGGGGCTGGGGCTTTGGTAGAGGCTAGAGGGCACATCCCTTTGCCTGAGCAGTGTGGGGTCTGGAGAGGGTTTAGGAGGCCGGGTCTTGTTCAGGCACTGCCCCTGCTGTGTTTGTGGCCCTGGGTAAGCCTCTTGCCCTCTTACCTCAGTTTCCTGGAGGGTAAAACGGGTGGGGGGGGGGCAGGACTGGGCGACCCCAGAATGAACTCTTGATTGCTTTCCAAGCCCCCTGGCTCGGGGTACACACGCGCCCTCTCCAAGACTGTCCAGTGGCTGCTGCCGTCGGATTCCAG
Source organism: Equus quagga (assembly GCF_021613505.1). Taxonomy (NCBI): domain Eukaryota; kingdom Metazoa; phylum Chordata; class Mammalia; order Perissodactyla; family Equidae; genus Equus; species Equus quagga. Next base: position 86,024,587 of record NC_060267.1, read on the forward strand.
TCCCCGGTGAGCACTGGGCTCCCTGGCGGCTGTGACAAGTTCCATTCGCCACGGAGGTGGCAGCCGGAGCTATTTTTGGAGCAGAGTGTGGTGGGGGAGTTTCCTTTTGGCTGTGGCTGGGGACGGGAGTCTTGGGCAGGGGAAAGTCCCGCACAGAGACAGGGCCGGCCTCCCTTCCTTCACCCGCCCTGGCACAGAGGCCACCCAGATACCCGGGGGCCCCGGCGCCTCACGTCCACAGCAGATCTTCCCTGGAGCTTCTCCGGAGCCACTTTGCAAGGTACCGGCCTTTGCCCTGCCCCCGGCCGTGAGGAGCCCTCACTCTTTCCTGCCGCCCGGGGCTGCTGCCTGCACCTCTGAGGGCACGCCTGGCAAGGGACAGGGAGGCAGGCCCAACAGACCTGCAGGGCCTGGGCTCCTGGGGCACCTGACCTTGGCTGCACCTCTGCCACTGCTGCCCACTTGACCACCTGCCTGGTGGGGGCTGCCCGTGGGCCAGCGCCATCAGCCTGGCACGACCTTTGCCACCACTCCAGTGCAGGGGCCGGTGGCTGCCAGCAGGTTTCACCTTGAGTGATCCCCAGCTTTGCCAGAACTCCTGAGGTTACGAGAGAAGCAGATAAAGCAATTCTTATCTCTCCGGGGTAGATTTTGGCTGCCTGGGCCCCTGCCTGATGTCTGAGCCGTGAGTTCACCATAGAATTTTCTCCCACTGGGAATAGCCATTCCTTCAAACCTTAAAACGGGGGGCAGGAGAGAAAATTAGGGGGCCAGGGGTTCAGGAACTTGCCCTGTATCGAGGCCTCTGGGTGGATTATGGATGCTCTCCTGGGGCCCAGGCCAAGCTTTTACAGACACTGAGGCCCTGGGAGGCTGCCTCGCGGGGTGCACTCCTTCCACTATTGGTTGGCAGGTTAGCATGGTCTGAGAGAGCAGATGAATCTCTGCTCTGAAACTGCCCCTCCAGGGGCCCTGGGGATGAGCTGGCCAGGGGGCCCCAGGCTCCTCCCTCCTGGCCTCTGGGGTTTATGTACTGAGTCAGCAGCCACTTACCTGGCCCTCCCTCTGTGGCCTGCTGGGGTCATAGAGGTAAGTGGTTTGGTCTCTGCCCTCGAGGAAATCTCCAGTTTAGGGAGAAGGAAACACCTGAGGGGGCAGTGACAGCACAGGGCTGAGGGCTGTGGAGCTGGGGAGTAACTGACTGTCTGAAGGAGTCTAGGAAGGCTGCCTGGAGGAGATGCCCCAGGTTGGGCTCTGAAGGAGGAGCCGGGTTTGCCTGGAAGCCGTACATTCCAGGCACAGGGAGCAGAGCCTACCAAGGCCTTGAGGGGAGAGCAAGTTCATTTCCTTGGAGGGCAGGGGTCCTTGGGATGGTGGGTCTGCGTCAGGGGTTTGAGGCTCTTAGCAGAGTGAGCTCCCAGCTTCACCAGCTCTCTGGTGGTCTCCAAGGATCGCCCCAGGCAAATGAGATAAAAACTCAGACTTTGGAGAGTGGGATCTGGGTTCAAACACAAGGCATGCCATTTTCCAGCTGCACGGACTTGGCAAGTCCCTGCACTCCTCTGGCCTCAGTTTCCTCATCTGTCAGTCAATGGGGCCATGGGGGGTGTCACAGCAGGAACATGCTGAGATGCTGCGGTAACTCCCTGGCACAGAGGAGATGCCCACAGATCTTCCTCCTCGGAGGGTGGGGCAGGGCCAGCCTCCGCCAGGGCCAAGCCAGAGGCCCTCCCGGACGGGAGCCAGACACCTCGCTGCTCCTTTAACTGGGAGACGAGATGTTTGCAGCTCCTACATTTTTTTCCTCCAGAATTGGGTTTTATTGCCCAAGAAGGAGGAAGTGAAAGGTGGCCAGGGGCTCTTGCCCTTTAGAAAGGCCCCAGGAGGCCCTGCAACGTGCAGTGCTGGCTGTGTGGACTGGCCTGGTGGTTTCTGCCTGGTCCGAGCCCACGGGGATCCCGAGTGCGAAGGCAGACGTTTCTTGCTTTGGGGCTTCGGGAGGGTGGGAGGGGCCCCCTTCCACCGACTGGGCAGAAGTTTATTCAGCCAGCCCCTCTGGGTGCCCGTTTTGTGCCAGGCCGTGGGCGAGACACTGGCGGTTTAGAGATGACCGCTAAGATCAGCCCCCGCCTTGAAAGGCCAGCAGAGGAGAGGAGAGGGTGACAAAGGGAGCAGTTTGTGCCCAAACGGCTGGACTTGAGGAGAGAAGCCCATGTGGATGCCATGAGAAGGGGAGGAGGAAGGAGGCCCTGGCACCACCTGACTGCTCCCGCGCCCACCCTGGGGGTTCCAGCCGTTTCCTCTTCATGGATGAGGAAATCAAGGCTCAGGCAGGGGGCAGGACTTTCCCAAGACCCCACAAGAAGTGCCAAGCCTGAGTAGGACCCAGGACCTGGTCCTGACACGTGACGTGAGTGAGAGTTTGCCCTGGAGAGATCATCTGTTCCAGGCAGAGACCAGTGTGTAGAAAGATCTGGAAGGGCCAGGGTCCTGCATGGTTGGGAAGAAGAGGCCCTAATGTGCAAGGGTCTGGGGTCGGGGTGGGATGGGGCGTTGGGGGAAACACAGGATGGCGGCCAGCGCCAGCTGGGCAGAGCTTGGAGTGCCGTGCTGAGGCGTGTGGGCCTCGTCCCGGGGAGCTTTGGGTGGGAAGTGGCAGGTTGGGATTTGCATGTTGGGGGACCTTCCCATGATGGGCTGGAGGTGGGGTCATCAGGCAGGAGGTGACTGCAGGGATCCTACTGAGAAGGGGCGAGGCCAGCACAGGGCAGGGGCTCTGGGGGAGTGCAGATCTGCTGGGGGAAAGAATTGCAGGACTGGAGGAAGGCCAGGTGTGGGCTGTGAGGAGAGCGAGGCATCCGGGGGGCGAGCCTACATTCCTGCTGGGTCCCTGGCAGACAGACAGGCAACCCGGTCGCTGAGATGGGGACCCAGGGAAGAGCAGGCTAAAGCTCCAGTTTGGGCCAGGTGAGTCTTCAGTGCCTGTGGCTTTTGGTGGTTATTGTCTGGAGCTGTGGAGAGAGGCCCCATGCTGAAGAAAGAAAGATGAGGGTGAGAAGTGGGTGAGAAGAGGTGAGCTGGAAGAGAAAGACGGGGTGAGGGTGCTGGGGAAGAAAGCCCCATGGGCTGGGTGGGTGCTGCATCGCCCCTCAGCTCCAGGCCTCCAGGTTCTGCAGACCCACCGTCCTCGGAGGCACGACTGCCCCAAGGAGGGGGATAGGGCCCCTGCACAGGCTGCTCCGTCCTTCCAGGGGCTGCTGGTGCCCCCGTGTCTTAGAGAAGCCCGGCTCCTGCCGGTCATGGAGCCTTGGAATCTGAGCAGCATGTGTGGCTTTAGGGGTGGGGGGTGAGGGGTGCAGGACCAGTCAGGAAACCAGACACCATCTGTGGCTCATCCCCTCCGGCTCCCAGGCCCTCATGACTCTGGCCTGAGATCTGGCTGCTTCCTGTCAAGTGATGAATGGGTAACGTCTGCTTGTCCTGAGACCAGAAGAGCGCGGGGGCCGGGCTGGAAGAAGGACACAACAGCCAGAGCCATACCTCTGGGCCAGAATTCATTCAGTCATTCGTTCGTTCGTTCACTCTTCCGAGGCAGTATGGACTAGGGAGTCAGATAGACTGGGTTTCAAATGTCAGTTCTGCCTGTAGCCTGCTGTGTGGCCTTGGGCCTGTCACTTAATGGGTTTGAACTTTCGTTTCCTCCTCTCCGCAGTGTGGATCAGAGCAGTGCCGCAGGGTGGCTGTGAGGTGGAACGAGGTACGCACAGTGCTTGGCATGTGCCTGGCGCCATGCAGCGCCTGCTGCCTTAGCGATGGGCTGTGATGGTGTCCTCCCACCAGCCAGTGGGTAGGACGTCCCTTACTGCCCCAGCCGTGCACGGGGCGTGCAGTCGGTGGCATCTCTTTCTCTAGTTGCTCACAGCCCCACTGGACTGAAAGCAGCTTCGAATGGCAGCTCTCTCTGCTGTGTGGCCTTACTTTGGCAGGTCGTGTTTGTCCTTGGAGCCTCGGTTTCCTCACCTGCAAAATGGGGGTGCTGGCACCTCTTGGGTTTCTCGGGAGATGTCACCTCACTGAGCACAGGGTTGGTGCTCAATGTGGATGTTTCCTGATGCTAAGGCTGATCTGGCCTTGACCCCGCCAGTGGCCAGGCGCCGTGAGCTGCCGCGTCTCCTTCCTGGGCCTCGGATCTCCATCTGTGGAGGGTGTGTTGGGCAGTGCCGGCCTGTGGCACCTCTTCTCCGGGCTGGCTGAAGGCCACAGGCAGTGGGCATCCATCTGACGCTTCTGCTGCCGGGAGCCTGCTGGACCAGTGGACTAGGCCCCGGTGTCTGCACTGGTGTGGGGTCACTTACGCGGGAGGAAAGACAACTGCGTGTAGGAGGACGTGAATTCACGGGGATGGTTTCTTGCTTTGGGAAAACCACCTGTGAAGCTGTTCACTCAGCTGGAAGGACCGAGAAGGGGTCTTCCCCAGAGAAACCAGCACAGCGTCCAGCTGAGGCCAAGCCTCCAAGGCCAGTTGTGTGCTTCTCCCGAGGCCTTTGCCACCTCTACCCCCAACCGAGGGGCAGCGACACCCCAGCCTCAGTGGACGGGCCAAGCGTGCGACTGGGCTCAGAGCCTTGTGGCATCAGGAGAACCCTGGCTGCACGCGCACATGCAGAAAAGGCAGGCAGGACACATGCAGCCTCCAGCTCGGTGTGGGAGCCAGCAAGGGAAGTGTAGACAAATGCTTGTGGCCATGCAGTGTACGAATGCCTTTCCAGAAGACCTGACACACACAGAGCCTCACACGCTGGGGTGTGCCCCAAGCCGGGTCCGTCCTGAGCCTTCCTGGTGTTTTGGGTCATTTGCATGGGGAACTTCTATGAGCCTTCAGCCTCCACAAGGTGTGGCATTGGGCAGGAAGCGGAGGGACACGACTTCCCCCTAGATGGAGTTTCCAGAAATTGGGAGGCAAGAGCCGGGTGACAGTCTTGGTCAGAAAGACCACTTGGGCAGTCTCGAGCCCAGCACATCAGGGAGCTGATCACTTCTGGGGAGTGCCTGGGTACACCCAAGGCCGCGTCTCCCTCTGGTCACGCCCCGCATTAGGAAGAGCCTGGACGAAGGCTGGGCGGGGAGGCGCATGTCATGGGCTTTGCAAAGGTAGCCACAGTGCCCGTAAGTGATGACGAAGTTGATTGCTCCAGAGCGATCCCCAAGAGGCCGCACAGTGTGGTAGACAGAGCATGATCTGGGGTCCAGCAGCCCAGCCCTGCCACCAGCTGTGTGACGCTGGGCAAGTCCCTGGCCCTCTCTCAGCCCCAGTTCCCGTGTCTGTCACTTGGAAGCCGTCACTCCTGCCTTGCCTGGTGAGGGTTGGCACTAACGATGCTGGTAGCAGCGTCTCCAGGCTCCGCACATGCCAGGCTCTGTTCTCAGGAGTTTATATCTGTTAACATGTTTAATCCTCTCAGTGACCCTTAAGGATAGATCTCACTATTAGCCCCATTTTCCAGATGAGGAAACTGAGACACTTGTGGTTAAAGGAAGTGGGACCAGGATTTGAACCCAGGCAGTCGGGCTCCCAAAGGAGCCCTAGGCCGCAACCCCTGGGCTGGTGCCTACCCCATCCCTGGGTGCCTGGTGGATACACACGCTTTGAGAACCCAGGGGCCCATGCTCGCTGCAGAAGAAAGGCCCTCTTTGAGGCGGCGTTGAGTGTGGCCTGCGGCCCGGGTCTTGCATTCCACAGATCGTTGGCCCCTGACTTGGGCTTGGCTGCCGGGGCCTCATTGTTCTGCTCCGTTGGCAGGAGGCGCTGGGCACAGGCAGCTCCCAGAGTCCGCGCAGGGGCCTGCGTGTGCCAGGGGCTTTCCCTGCTCTGCAAGTCTCCTCCCTCTCAATCTCTGCCTTGCTCTTTCTGCATCTGAAGCCCCTAGGAAGCAGCTTCTGGCAGGAATTTCCGGGATCAAGTGGTTGGGTTTCTCTTGGGGTACAGACAAAGAGAAAGCAGCTTCTCTGAAATCCCGAGCCCCTGGAGAGCCGCAAGAGGCGTGGCTGTCTCGGGCCAGACTGAGGAGGGCCTTGGCAGTCAGTGAGGGCTGGGTTCACATCTCCCCTCCAGAGCTTACTCGCAGCATGACCTTGAGCCTCCTCTCTCTGAACCTGATCCCCAGATGTGAAATGGGTCTAGCAACACCCCAGGAAGAATGGGAAAGATCTGGCCCACAGGAAGCACTCGGAGAACCTTCATTGCCTGCCTCCCTCCCCCCGCACGCCTCCCCTCTCCTCTCCCCTCTCCCCTCCTCCTTCCCCTTTGTAGTGGCCCTCTCTGGCACTTGGGGGCTGTGACTTGTGGAGTCTTCCTTGGCTGCTGCCTTCCTAGAACGAGGGCCTCTCCTCCTCCCTGGGGAGCGTGGTACAGTGGGTTCCATTAGGTTCCAGACACAACAGCTCTTAGAAAGAGTAATTCACCAAAGCCCCAGGGGGTTGACAGAAAAGGTGCCATGGACAGCAGTGCGGCCTCAGCTTGGTGCCTCCTGTCCGTGGGGTCCCTCATGGCCCACTGGCCCTGGGATCACCCCTACCCTCTCAGCACTGGCCTCCTCCTTGAGTGGAGGGGCTTTTCAGTGGGAGGTACTGGAAAGGAAGATGATATATTCCCAGTAAGAAAGAGCCTTTGAGGACTGCTGCACGATGGTTTTGGGCAAAGATGCCATCGTGGGTTGGAATCCTGGCTCCGCTCCCTGTGATCCCTATGATCTGGACAGATCTCTCAAACTCCGTGTGCCTCAGTTTCCTCATCTGTAAAATGGAACAATGACAGAACCTGTTTTTCAGAGTTGTGAAAATGAGATGGGCTCGTAGAGAAGCGTATGGAGCAGAGCCCAGCATCATAAGGGCCCACAGTTATCATCATTATCTCTGTTATTTCTGATGAGGCCCCGGCGAGCTCCTGGGAAGCTCCTGAGAGCGTGCCGGCTGCCTCTGGGTGCAGATGTCGGATGCCATGTGGGTCAGGGGAGTGACATTGGTGAATACCTACTGAGTTTCCGCCCATGGTGACTTGCCCAAGGTCCCAGCCGGGGAGTGCTGGGATCGAGATACAAGCCCAGGCCCACTGGCCCCCAGAGGCTGGTGAGGTGGCACCAGGGACCGGGAAGCCAGAGACTGTGAGCAGGTGGCAGGTGAGTGCACACACGCATGGGCCCGGCCTGCAGCCCGCTCTGCTGCCTTCCGAGATAAAGACAGAACCTTCTAGCTGGAGACACTTCTCCTCCAACCTTTCCCCGGCGGTCTCCCTAAGAGCAGAGGATGGTGAACATGTCACCCCGAGGGGTCTGGGGGTGCACCCCGAAGCAGCTGCCGAGCCTGCAGGAGTCTCCGGTTTTATCTTAAAATTCATGCGCATTTTACATTCTGTTCCCTCTGTATCCGGTTTATTGTCGCACACATTTCCCTCCTGAGTAACAGCGCTGCCTCGGAAAGCTGCTCGTGTTTATCTGTTTATCCTGGGGCTTTTCGTACCCGGGTCCCCACTGTGTCACCCTGGGGCTGTGGGAGCTCAGGCACAGATGGTGGGGAGGCACTGATGGGGCTGTGGTCCCATGTGCATTTAAGGAAGTGGCCACAGTGGCCCACGTGGAGGAGGAGGGCTGGGGAGAGAGGATACCAGGCCCTGGGAGACCCAGAGGTCCAGGGGGAGGCGAGGCCTGCCTTGGGGCAGAGGCAGGGGTGTGGGAGGGAGAGAGGCCTCAGAAGTGCAGGCACACCCCCACAGTGCCTTCCACATGACTCCCATAAAAGAAAAAAAGAGACAGCAAGAGATCTGCCTATTTATGTGTATACATTACAGTGCACCACATAAAATGCCATGCATGGGGGTCAAAACTGGTCGAGGCTGGGCGGTTTCACAGATAGGAGAGCGCCCGGGCTGGCCACGCCTGGCAGGACGCTCTCAGCCACTGAGACGCCCCTGCCAGCCTGAGTTGGGTGCAATCTGCAGACTCTGCCATCTGCTCCAGGTGGCCTCGCTTACTGCCATCTATTTTGTGTGCTGGAGAGCAGTTTTGCTCCAAAATGCTGACGAAAGGTGTGAAGGAGGAGCTGCGTCTGCCCTGAGGACACAGGAAGGACAGTGCTGGACGCCCGCATGCAGGTTCTATAGAGGCTCCGGGTGCCTTCCAGGACAGAGCCGGCAAGGCCGAGATCAAGCTCATCCGGCAGGTTAGGGCTTGGCGGACATCCTTTCACAGGTCAAAGGGCATCAAAGACATCCCTGAGCCTGGGAGGGCTGGCCCGACACCCACTGTAGCTGGAAAAAACTACAGTGGGGAGGAAGGAAGAGTGATTCGCAGCCCGAGACGCTGTGACCAGCTTTCTGGGCCGGTGACTGTAACAACCCCTCTTGGTGCTGAGTCCTGTCCCACTGCCCAGAAGACCCCTGTTGGTGGGCGGGAGGCCTGCTTAGGAGGTGCATGCAGCAGGGCTTGCCGACCACAGACCGGGGAAAGCTCTCGGTTTGGGATTTGGCTGGTGGGGGTGCAGATGCCCAGGTTAGAGACCACGAGAGGCAGAGTCCGTCCAGGGAGACAGGTGACGTCTTGGGTTGGGCTCCCCAGATGCAGACCTGAGACGCGGCTGCATGGTGGAGGCAGACAAACCGGCGTGCCCTCTCAGACCCAATCCGCTGCTCCCCACCGCCGGTCTCTGGAGTGTGAGTTAGACCTCAGAGGGTCCTGACCTGAGCCAGGGGAACTGGCTTTCATACTCGACCCCTCAGTTATTGATTAGGGTCTCCCCAGGGGGCCTTCCACTCCTGGGGACTTTGGCCCTCCAGAGGGTGTAGGCAAAGCTGCTCCAATAGCCTGGGCTGGTCCTTGGAGGTTCTGTTCGGGACGTGTCAAGCGAGAGGTGCCCTTGGGAAGCCAGGGCAGGGTCTGGTAGAAGTAGCAGCAGCCAGATTCGGGGGGTCCTCCCCCCATGCGGGGACTACACCCGGTGTCTTCAGTGTGTCAGGATGCCTGCTTCATCCTTGGCAGCCCTGTGGGAACCCAGGCCTGGCCCTGGGCAGTGCTGCTGCAGAAAAACTGGTGGGGGAATGAAGACCTTCCTCCCAAGGGGAGGGGCTCTCCCCTTGCATCCAGCAGGATCACGGTGGCTGCGTGCTGGCCCTCCCTCAGGTCCTACAGCTTCTTCTGTGTGCCCGAGCCTCGGTCCCTGCCCCAGGGCGCTCATCTGCTGGGGAGGCCGGCAGAGGCTTCCTGGTGACACTAGGAGTAGCAGTGATATTGGGGTCCGAGGAGGCCTTCAGCTCAGGCCAGGGCACATAGTGGGTGCTTCCTCGGAGGCAGCGGCTACGGTTACTATGGCAACTGGTGACTAGCATCCAGGGCTCTCCCGGGGCCTTAGATGTGGCAGCCCAAGCTTTGAAGGTTGAGGGCTCTGCCCCTGCCCAGAGGTTTGTACAGGACTGTGCGCGGGACCCACGGCCTTCGCTTTCCCAGTGTTTGGTGGTCAGGCCCCAGCCAGGATGGGGATGCGGTGTCCTTCCTGCAGCGACTGCTGGCAGGCTGACTCATCGTCTCTCTCTGTTGAGCACCCAGGATGCCAACCTGGGTTTACGTGGGGGTCATGATGGGGACAAGAGTGCAGAACTGCCCCCCAAGAGGAATGGAGGGTGGTAATGTGGAAAAAAAAGACTTTGGAGTCGGGACGTGTGGGGTTCAATCTGGTGCCTCCCTTTCTGGCTGGGGGGACCAGCTTTAGATTTTTCCCTGCTCAGAGCCTCAGTTTCCCCCTCTGTCCAATGGAGATAATCCTAGCCACCTAGTCAGGACAGCATTGTGGAGGGAAAGTGTGTCATGTGAGGTGTCAAGTCGTGTGGCTTCTGAGCTGGCTGACTATGGGTGGGTTACCTGCCTGCTCTGCCCCTCAGCTCCCACGTCTGTAACCTGGGCCGAGTGAGAGCACCCTCTCTGTCCGAGGGCCATCACGAGAGAGTGAGCAGGCTTGCAGATAAGAAAGCTCTCATTTTCTTTTGCAGCCCGTGCCTTGTGAGGTTGGCATGCAGGATGGCAGGACAGCCCAGCCACATGCCCCACGGAGGGAGCCCGAACAACCTGTGCCATGCCCCGGGGCCTGCGCCCCCTCCTGACCCACAGGTAAGGCCTTTTCCTCTGTCTGTAGTGTCTTGGGGATTCTCTGAGGAACGCAGGCCCCTGAGGCCGCTTCGTCCCGGCCCCTGGAGGAAGGGTGTCAGCAGCCGCGAGGCAGAGCCTCCTCTTGAATGCTTCCCATGATAGGCGAGAGCTCACTGCCTCCCCTCGGCAGCCCTTCCTTTCACTCAGCAACACTCAGAGAAGCTTCCTCTGGGCCAGGCTCTGGGCCCGGACCGTCCTGCCCTGGGGGGTTTCCATGGGAGTGGAGCAACTTTATCTCAGAGGAGTCAGCACTGGGCAGAAGGGCGGACATAGAGGGCATTGTGGAGGCCCCAAGGAGAGAGTGAGGGTGCGGGGGAGAGGCCAGGGGTGCTCGGGCTCAGAAAGTGCTTCCTTGCGATGAGCCAGAGTCTGCCTCCTTGTTTGGTCCTCACCGTGTCTGGCCCTCTTCATCCTCTTTGTCTAGAACCAGCAGAGCTTCAGGGACACTGGTTTCCTTACACCTGCCTCACCCTCTCTGTAGATCCTTGGAGGGCCAGGCAGCCTTTTGCAGCTTTTCTAAACATGGCTTCTAGGGTTCTGAGCTGCTCGCATACCCCGTGCCTTTGCACATGCTGTTCGCTGGGCCTGGAGTGCGCTCCCTGGCTTTTCCTCCAAGCCTCGGTCCAAATGCCGCTGCTCCTGGGGAGCCTTCTCGTCCCCCCCTCCCTCCTCTGTCTGCCTCCACGCCTGTGCACAGGCTCGGTCATGGCCACCATCACACCCCTCTGCGGGACTGCTTCCTGCGTCTGCTCCTTTCCTAGACAGAAAATCTTCCAGGGCTGGGCTTCACTGGTCCCCCCATCCCGGGCCAGGCACGGAAGAGCCCCTGAGTGCCCACGAGTTAATGAACTACAGGGACCTGCAGTGCCCCCACCCAGCGCACAGCTGTGTGTGAGCCAGACCCCGTCTGCTCTTAGCGAGCACACAGCCTTGCAGGAGAGAAGGATAGGAAAGAAGGCTAAAGACGCTCAGCGGCCTGTGGAGCTCCAACAAGGCACCTGATCTGAACTAGGGGCCAGAGAGTCTTCCTTGAGGAAGTGGCATGCAAAGGATGGAGGGGACAGAGCTTGGCTGGGCACATCGGCCAGGGACAGATGCTATAGGGACCTGTGGATAGCCTGGAATGTTGAAAATTAATTGTTCAGGGTTGGCATTTGTTCCAGGACTGTGAGACCTAAATCAGGGGCAGGCTCAGAGATAATCACCTTCCTGAGCCATAGAAGGATTGTCACAGCTTCTAACTGCCTAGTTCCTCTTAGAGGACTTCAAGTGGACTGGGGTTTGACCTCTTTGGTCAGGGTTGCCGTGTGCAGTTGTACAGGTTATACACTGCACAGAAGTGCCTGGCCAAGGAGGCAGGTGAGTCTGAAATCCTTCTCTTGCCTCTGAACTCTCAATCAAGCCATGCTCCCTAGTGCAGAATTGCTTCAGCCCAAAGGAGGGAGAACCTCTGTAGATTCACACAGAAGCAACGTGTGAACTGGTAGACACACAGGCGCGTGGAGAATCCCAAGGCATCTATGCTATTTGTACTCTCCATTCCCATTACTGCCTAGGGTGCAGGGGCCCATTTCCTAGCTGGAATTCAGGAAGGCAGATCCAAGAAAGCTGGAAGCCCGTTTACACTGCTCGTCCAGAGTCCACCAGAACATCTCACTGATGACTGGGGCCTCCTCGGGTAATGTAGCAATTTGTCATATTAAGTCATTCGCTAACAATTGAGTCCCCCTTGATTAATCTCCCAGAATTAGCCAGTTGCATTTTGAGCAATTAGGGTTAATTACAGCCTCATTTGGCAGAGGAGAGAGCCCCGTAATTATTCCGCGAACCAGGCGAGGAGGCGGTGGGCGGCAGTGGTGGCTGCGTCCGCGGCGTGCCGTCGCACGTGTTGGAGTGGGTAATGACATAGTTAAGAGCAATTAGATACGATTACTCGGTGTTGGGCAGCGGCTGTCAGAGAAGATGCCCCCGGTCCCGCCAGCATCTGGCCGGGCGTGCAGAGCTGGGGCGTGCCTCAGCGCTGACACTGTGGCTGCTGCAGGTTGGGACGGGAACGAGGACAGTCAGACGCTTTCTCTCTCCTGTCTCATGAAGCACTGGTGTTTAAACACCGTCTGGGGAGACATCACGGCCCGAAGCTTGCCTGTTTCAGAACATAGAAACACCTCACATTGACGGCAGAGGCATTTTCCTTTATGGCAGGAGACCCTGCTGTTTTCCTGAGATCATCCTTAGAGGAGGGAGCCAGGCTCCACGACAAGAATGCTGTGCTCTGGACCAGGCTGGGTTCGGCTCTCAACTCCGTCCTTCAGCATCCAGGTGACGTTGAGTCCATGACCTCTCTGAGACTCAGTCTCCTCATCTGTAAGATGGGGCCGTGAAGACTCAATGAGATAAACATCCAGCCTGGCCTCCAACATTGTGGGTATTAAGGAATCGGTGTGTCCTGGATCTTATTCTTATATTTTAAAATTCACTTTCGTTTCCATGGCTAGAGAACCCGTAGCTGGAAATACCCCCAATGTAGAAAGAACAATTTAGCAAACACTCAAACTTGGTTTTTCTTAATCCTCTGTGCCCGAGGCTAGTGGTTTATTCATTTCAAGGAGCTTTCCGGCTCTGAGAGCTGTCAGCATATGAAAATATGTTTACTGAACCCAGCAGAATCGTATGTGAAATTCATATATGCTTGAGCATGCTGAAAGTGCCTGCTTTTATTCAAGTTTCTAATAAATGAATGAATGGAGTTGAGAAGAAGAGCTTAAACTCCCCATACTTTATGATTTTACCAATTTACCAGCACTGCAGAGCATTTTCACTGGGACTGACACACAAGACTCAGCTGACCCGCTAAGAACCACAGGAATTTCCAAGAAGGAGAAAGGTGTTCTTGTCTGAGAAAGCCCCAGCTAATGTGTCTTCCATCTGGAAAGTCTTTGCAAACCTGGCTGGGACGTGCCAAGTCCGGTTATATTCGGCGCTGTTCAGAAGGGAGGAATGTGCGTAACTTTGCAGACGATGGGGCAGCTGTCTCTAGGTCTGCAATGAGCAGACCAAAATCTTTGTGAAAATCTTCCCAAAGCAATAACAGTAGGTAGATAAGATTTAATGATCAAATATTAACTGCCGTTAAAATTCAAGAAGTATTTGCTAAGTGTTGTCAATTCAGAAAGTGCTTGTCTGGGTCCCCTGCTATGGGTCTGCTGGGAGCCCTACATAGAAGCAGATTCAGCCAGCGCTTTGAGGGGGACGCCCCCATGGAGGGACGGACAGATGCTGAGGGAGCCCAGAGGATGGGGTGGCTAGTTCCACCCGGGACATCGGGGTGGGACAAGGAAAGCTCTAGAAAGGAGATGACATGTGGGCTAATGATGATCAGGGGTTTGGGACAGGACGGGGAGAGGAGGATGTTCCAGGAAAAGGAAGGAGCCGGAGCTGAAGGTGTGGGACCAGGCTGGTTAGGTGAGTGAATACGTGGAGCTCCGATTAGGTGGCCTGGCTGGTGGTCATGACAGGCCTGGGATCCATCCTCTGTCATTCGGAAATGAGTCTGGAGTGAATGGGGAGCCCAGTGTGGGTTTTAAGTTGAGCAGGGGTTTGGGTTTTAGAAAGATCACTGGTGGCTAAGGCTCGAGGCACAAGCAAGATGAAAACAGGAGGAGACGAGGAGCCGCTGCCCTCACCCAGGGGAGATGGATGCCTCGGCCGGAAAGGGCCGGACATGGGCAGGGAAGATTTCCAGAAACTTCCAGTGGGGAAAACCAACCGCATGTGGTAACTGAAGGCTGAGGGAGAGGGAAGTCAGGGAGGTATCCGGCCTTCTGGCGTGGTGGCTGATCTCTGGACTGTTTTCCCCCTTCCAGTCTTTGTCAGTTGTCAGCGCTGGTTCCCAATTCTCGCACCCATGTGTTTCAGCTCAGCCCTCCCTGCGCTCGCTTGGGCGGGGTTGTCCTGGGGGAGCCGCTCAAGGGACATGAGTTTAGGTGTTGTTATCAGGCATCCTCCAGGCTTTCGGTGTCTCGCTCACTGTTCCCCTGAGCTGATAGCCCCTGGAAATGCCTGTAGACTTCCGGGCTCAGACAGGGTGGTGGGCGTACCTACAGTATGACACCTGGCACTTACCTGAACTCGGAGAAGTGGGCCTTATTCAGAGCTCCATTGTGCAGGGAAGGAAACCAAGATGAGTAACGTGTCCGTTTCGCTATTGAGGGGTAGAGCCAGGGGCCCCTGCAGGTCCCGTGGCCCCGAGGTGCGCCTTCTGCCACTAGATCTGCCAGAGGGAAGACGGGCTTTGGCTTTGAAATTAGCCAGATCGCGAAGAGCCGAGTAGGGTTGGCCTCATAAAGAGTCTGACAATATGGACTCTGTAAATCGTGCCCTTCTTTGGTGCAACACGGGTTTAAAGCGCATCGCTATGTACACACAGACTGAATCCATTAGAAGTTCCCAACACGCCATGTCAGATGTCTTTAAAGGTGAAATTCGTTTACGGGAAATGTCATTCTGATGAAATGTGCTTTTTAAAATCACAGAAACGGTTGCCTTAAAATTAATGATGCATTGCAAATATCAGGGAAGAAAGACCCATCCAGTGTGAGGATGATTAAAATTCAGGTCAGAAGTCTGACTTAGTCAGGCTAAATTTTTTAATGAGATTTCAGAAAATTAATTGGGTGAATGCATTTTTATTTTTTTAATATGTAATTTTATGCTCCTGTTTAAAGAAAGAGAAAGGATTTGTCGATGGCTCAGGCTTATTGTGGTTCAAACATTTTAAACCCAAATTAGCGCAGGGCGGGGGGTGTTGGTGGCCTAATTTGATCTGACTTGGAGAAGAGAGCTGGGTTTCTCCGAGCTTTCTGGGGCGGGGGTGTCCTGGGGTGGTCCTGAGAAGGCTGGCGGCATTTCTTGGGAGGGTGGGGGCAGGGATGACTCAAGGACCTTGGCCATCTCCTTGGCTCCTGGTTCCCCCAGACTCCTCCAGCTGTCCGGGGAGCTGCTCCCAGGCTCCTCCTTCTCAGATTGTGTCCTCCCCAGGCAGCGCAGCCTCCTCCCTTGGGCCCCCTGCGGCTGGCATCAGTCAGCATCCCTGCCGCCTCCTCCCAGCCCCTCCACCCCATCTCCTCTCCCTCTGAGGGGGAACTAAGGGGCTTCCACCCTGGGGAAGAGGGAAGAGGAGTCAGAAATGGCCTCCAGTGCCCACTGTGCGGCCCTAGGCAATCCCTTTGTCTAGCACAGTCCTGGGTGACTTGTGCAGGGGACACTGAAGTCACAACCCTGCAGGGGCACATCAGCCTCTCTGCTTCACTGCAGCTGGGTGATGTTGGGGAAATGGCCTCTTTGAGCCTCAGTTTCCTCATCTGTGAAATGGGGCTGTGAAGATTCAGTGAGCTGGCGTAAACACCCAGCGTGGCATCCGACATCGTGAGTGTTAAGGAGATGGGATGTCATGGGTCTTATTCTTATATTTTAAAATTCATTTGCGTTTTCACAGCTCGAGAGCCCGGAGCTGGAAATGCCCCCAATGCGGACCCTCGGTGGGGTGGGGACGGTGTGACCTTGATAACAGCAGCCAAGAAATCCCTGTGCTTGTTCCCTGGGCCAGGCATCCACCAGGCCTGGCACTGTGCTCACCCCGCGACCGCTCATCCGCAGCCCCTAGGAAGTAGGTGCTACCGTCCTACAGACACTCTCCAATGCCAGTACCAATAACAACAACGACCGACAGAGAGCATTTCCTATGCGCCAGCCCCTCTCCTAAGTGCTTTCATTTGTTATTTACCCCCCGGCCCCCCTCTGAAGGGAGCACCATCATTATCTCTGCTGTATAGAGGGGAAACTGAGGCCCAGAGGGGTTGCCCAAGGCCCACAGCCAGGAAGTGGCAGAGCCGGGATTTGAACCCAAGCCCATGGGCCCCAGTGTCACAACTGACAGCGCCAGAGTGGGGTTCACCCCTCTGCCAAGCTGTGCCCCAGGAGTTGTGTTTATTTTTCCCAGGAGCCAGCATGGGGTCCCTGACAAAACAGGGGACAGTAAGCATGCGATGAGCCGTTGTCAGAAAGGCCATCAGGAGTATTGCTGTTGGAGCTGCCGTTGTGCGAGCCGTTCTGGGCCAGCCCCGAGTTTGCCTGCAGCTTAGAGATCCCTAGGCCCTTTCCACCGACTTCGTCTCCTGGAGCCTGGGAAATCCCGGGGCTGGTCTTACTAACATCCCCTCATCCCCTCCTTATGGATGACCTCGCTTGGGTGACCCAGGACAGGAGGCAGGCCCTGGAGGTGGTAACAGAAAGAGGCCTGACCTTTTGGGTCAAGAACTCAGTTCACCTTTCCATTTTCCACTCAAAACCCCTGAGTTAAATCAGGATCAGGACTCAGCTGGCTCAGGCAGCCGTGCCCAGGAGCCCCGTGTCCCATGGTGCCCCCACCTGGTCAGAGGCCACCTCGGGACAGGGCCCCATCCCGACCCCTGCGAGGGCAGTGGTGGCCCCCGGAGCCTGCCGGGCCTGTGCCCCTCACGCGGGTGCTGCTGCCCCGTAACCTGCCCCCCCGTGCAGGAGCTCATTCCTCTAATTAGGCCTGATGGTTGTGACGGGAAATGCAAATCTGGGTCATCGCATATGCAGATGTGCAGCTGGAGTCTCAGTGATGCTGGCTGGGATGTCACCCACATCTTCTGGGGGCGTCGGGGGGCGGCTGTGGAGCTGGGCAGTGTGGCCTCCCACCAAGGCGCGTCCCTGGGGTGGACGGAGAATGCCAGGGACTCCAGCCAACTTCCCACTCGTCACATTGAGAAGCCCAGTGTTCCCAGGGCAAGGACCTTAGTCACATCCTCCAAACCCTTCATGTACCAGAGGGGAAACTGAGGCCCAGAGAGGGGAGGGACCGTGCCCCATGTCACCCCCCAGCGTGGCTTGTTCTAGATCATCAGGGAGTTCAAGTCCCAGCTCCCCACTGACTACCTGTGTGACCATTCCTCAGTTTCCCTATTTATAAAATGGGATTAAAAGCTTCACTTTACAGGGAGACTTAAATTATAAAATCTGTCTAAGCAGCTAGTACAGTAACTGACCCAAGTAGGTGCCCAAGCTGTCAGCTTGTCCTCATGTTCATGAGTGTGTGGATTCCTCCAGGTGCTCAGAAAGTTGTCCTTTTCTGAGGGTGTCTGATTTGGGCTGCACTGATAGAAGTGACGGTGGCTGGGTCACATGCGCCAGGCTGTTCTCATTGTGTCATTCAACAAGTGCGCCCTGAGCATTTGCTCACTTTTGAGGGCCCCCCTTGGGAGAGGCCCACGGTCGGGGACAGGGTGGGGCTCAGGTGCCTGAAAGAAGTGGGGCCGAGGCAGGAAGTAGGCCCGCTGGTCACGGGGTCTTGAAGGATGAACAGAGGCGGAGTCTGAGTTGGGAGGCCACACGGTACAGTGCCAAGGGCGTAGGCTCCGGAGTCCAGGGTCCCGGGTTCAAGTCCTAGCCCTGCCATTACTCACCACGGGGACTGGAGCCGGTCACTGCCTCCCTCCGAGCCTCAGTTTCCTAAAATGGGGACAGCAATGACGTCTACTCACAGGCCACTGGAAGCGTTCTGCATGGTGCCTGCATGCAGTAAGTGCTCAATAAATGCTTGCTTGCTTTATGCTGGTGGGCTCTCAGTATATAGGTAGGTTAACTGCTGTCCCTGAAGAACTTGCCTGAGAGACAGCACCCATGGGGGACCATCAACTTCCTCCTCCACCCCTCCCTCCCACTCGGTACCCAGGCAGGAGCATCTTCAGATCTCCCGCCTCTGGAGGTAATTGTGCCTCCAGACTTCAGGGCCAATGGTCGGCCCACCTTTTGTCTGGCGGAGGGAGGGAGGCAGCAGGATGGCGGGCAGGGAGGCTGGGCCTCGCATGACTCACTCCCAGCAGGAGGGGGTCTGGTAGGGTTTCCTTGGCGCAGAGCTGGGCCTCAAGTGGGACAGGGGCCGGGGAGTAGCTGCTCAGGGCCCCGGCTCCTTACTCCTGCCCCGCCTGGCAGTACCTACAGCGGCCCCTGAGCACCTACTGTGTGCAGGGCTTGGCGCTCTCACGCGATCCTCGTCATGACCCTCTGAGACACGCATGGTTCTGTTAGCTCCACCTCATGGACGAGGAAACGGAAGCACAGAGTGGCTGTGTAACTGCCCCAGGTCACCAGCCGGGGACCAAGGCCACTGGCCCAATACTCAACTGCCAGTCACACAAGGTTCCCAAGGTGTCTCCAGGGGCTCATTGATCTCAATGTTGGTATTCCAGGTAGGGAGAGTTCCAGAACGCAGCCCAATAGGTCACCTGATTTTCCACCCTCTCGGATGCTTCCGACCCCGGCAGAGGTGTTTTCACGTCAGAAAATTCAGCTCCCTCTGCTTCAATGGCTCTCAGTGTTGTTCACCCCACCCCCACTCCCCAAACCAAACCCCACTGACATTTCTGTGCACCTACTACGTGTGAAGCATCCAGCAATGACTGAGACCCTGTCCTCATGTTACCACTCAGCTGGGGAGGGTCCCCAGTGTCTGTGACCCCTGACCCCAGAGTGGCCCATGGGGGCTGTAGTGGGAGAGAGGGCAGGGAAGTCTGCACGTCACCGTGTGACGAGGGCAGGGCTGGCCCCCTGGGCCTCCGTTTCCACCTCTGTCACATGGCAACAGCAGAGCCCATCTCTCCAGGCTGACAAGGGGCAGACCAGAGGCGTGGCCTCCTCTCCCCATCACTCCTTTCCCCCCTGAGAGCACGTGAGCACATGTGTCATGGCGGGGCAGCAGACACTGGCCAAGGCTGCCTCCCCTGGCAGCTCCACCCCTGGGCAGGTCCTCCAGCTTGACCGTGGGCTTCAGTGCTGGTCCCTGGAGAGTCAGTGTGAAGTCTCTGGGTTCTTCGCGTCACCGTAAAGGGGGCAGGTTATCCAAAGAATGGGCTCAGAATGTGAGGCTGCATAGTTCACTGCAGTTTTCTCATCTCCGAGATGGGAACGGTCCCCCAGGAGGGAAGCTGCCGCTTCTTATGGTGACTCGCAGGGTCAGGGCTGGGGGTTACACATGGAGGGCCGTGGGCCCGGTGAGACCCTGCAGGGCCTCCCCCAAGCTATGTGATCTTGCCCAGGCCTTTGACATCCCTCCGCTGGGTGTTTATTGCACCTGCTCTGCTTGCTGGCTCCAACCTGGGCATGAAGGATTGAGGAGTGGGCAACGTGGGCGAGGCCCTGGCTCCACCAAGCCAGCCTTCTGGGGGTGGGAGACAGAAACACGCAAACCACCAAGTGGCCAGATCGTGGGGGTGGCGATAGTGCTGTGGAGGAGACTGGTTGGCAGCCTCGGTTTCTTGTCTGCAGAGTGGGGTCATACGGGGATCCACTGGAGCGGTGTGGAGAGCTCCGAGGAGGCGATGTTGGCTTTCAGAGGGTTTGGTGACTGAAGTCCCGACGGCACCTTCAAGAGCTGTTGCTCGGGTTTCTGGGGTTCTGAAGGAGCAACGTTCCCAGGTCCCCGGCTGCCCAGGTCCAGCCTTCCACTCCAGCCTGACCGATGCCCTCTGTCCCGCCCCTCCAGAGGCACCCGAATGCCCTGTCTTTTCGCTGCTCACTGGCAGACTTCCAGATCGAGAAGAAGATAGGCCGAGGGCAGTTCAGCGAGGTGTACAAGGCCACCTGCCTGCTGGACAGGAAGACGGTGGCTCTGAAGAAGGTGCAGGTGAGCCGCCGACCGTGGGGCCGGGGCTGCGTGGCAGGAGCCGGCCTCTGTGTCTACATGCTGTGGCCCTGGGCCAGTCCCCCCCTGCCCTCCCTCCATAAGTGAGGGAGATTAGTACCCACCTCACTGGGCTGTGGAGAGAATCAGGTGGACTCCGTGTGTATGAAAGCTCATCATGGGCCATGAAGGAGAAAACAAATGAGCGTGCACTGAGCTCCTGCTGTACACTGGTCATGCCAGGAGCTCAGAGAACCTTGATGGCAGTCCTGTGGGTGGGATTATCGTCCCATTTTTCAGATGAGGAAAACAGTGCAGAGATGCAAATAACTCGCCAGAGTGAGCTAAGAGGGAGCCAAGACGCCGGCCCGTGTCCACCCGACCCTGGTGTCAGCACTCCCCTGCTGTTCCTGGGCTAGAGCGTCCTTGCTGACCTCCGTGTCCCTCCTGAATGGAGGAAGCTGGTCCAGCAGACGTTTTTAAGCAGGAGAGTCTGGCTGGGAAGCATTTCAGCGAGAGCCGCTGGGCCTGTGTGAGCCCGCGTTTCTGCAGGACACGGATTTGAATCCTCCAGCATAGCTTCCCAAGGTCCTGGATTTGCTCATTTGTCCTTAAAGAATGAGATGAACAACCTGGGCAGAGGAGGCCAGGAGAGAGGAGGCAACGAGGTGCAGTCACGGGTAGGGAGGTGGGCAAAGAACCCCGGCTCGGAGCCCGCCAGCAGGATGGTGTCCCTGTTGATGTGTGGACCGCTTGCAGCCCCAGATCGCTGGAGGAGGGCCGGCTCCTCTGTGCAGAAAAGGCTCGTTTCTGCTCTTCGTCTTCTGAGGAGGAGCTCCTTGGAAATAAGTCAGAAGGTGCTGGGAGGACCCACGCGGAGGAGCACGAACGGGGCCGGGGTGGGAGGGGCATGGTGCCGCCTGCTGTGCCTGCATCTTCTTACTCAGTCCGCACGACCGCCCTGTGAGGTCGGGCTATTGGCCCCATTGGCAGAGGTGAAGACTGAGGCTCTGAGCCTGTTTCCTGGCCTGCCACTTGTCACGGGCCTTCTCTGGGCCTCAGTCTCCTCTGTAAGTTGGCAGCAGTGACTCCTGTCTCATGGGAGTCGCTGTGAGGATTTGGCATAAAGTAGTCAGCACAGCACCCCCAGCATGTGGTGGGCACCCAGTAAGCCAGCCGTTGTCCTTACGGGGGTCCGTTGGCGAGGAGGTGGGAGAGCCAGGACTGGAGTCCCGGTCCTCGTGGCTGCCGGTGGGGGTCGCTGGGTGCTGGGTTTTAATCCCCCTTTCTCTTGTTCGTCTCACCCAAGATATTTGAGATGATGGACGCCAAGGCCAGGCAGGACTGCGTCAAGGAGATCGGCCTCCTGAAGGTGAGTGCTCTGGGCCCAGTAGCCCCTCGCTTCCTCAAGGTGGCCCGGGCCCCAGGCTGGGCCACGTCATGGCCATCACAGCCTGTAGCCCGTTAGGTTCAGAAAGGACACCCTTTTCGGGGCAGTGGCTCATTCATTTTCTTGTGGCTGAGTCAGCATGGACCCCTCACGGTGCCCCCAGACTGACTGTCCTTGCCCCACGTTGATCCTGCTTGTGGATGGCAGTACTCGGCACCCAAGTCGTTCCCCCAAGGGCCCCCAAATCGCTGCCGCAGGAGCCGCCCCCTGTAGAGGAGACGGCAAAGCCAGCCTGGTGTGCTGGGGGGATTAGCAGCCAGCGTGTGGCCCAGGGTTCCTGGTGCTGGAGGGCCCGGGGTTGTCATCCTGTCGGGCTCGTCCAGGCCCCCCACAGGCAGAGGCAGGATGCCCAGCTGGGGAGGGGTCCCTCTGTGGGCAGAAGTCCCTGGTTCAGCCGGAGCGGGGCTCACTGGACGGGGTTGTGTGAAGGACAGACAATGTGCCAGGCCTGTCCAGGGCGGGGTGGGGGTGGGGTCTGTGGTCGTCCCCATTTGCGTCCACATTGGCCTCCCCAGAGTCAGAGATAACAGAACTTTCTGGACCAGCCTTGGCCCTGGCCTGGTGCTGTTCTCTCCTGGGAATCCACCCCCTGCTCTCCAGGCTCAGGGCTTTGCCTGGGACCTCAGGGGTGACGGAGGAGGAGGAAAGGTACGGGCTTTGGAGGCCTGGGTTCAAATCCTAATGTCTTCATTTATAAACTGTGTGACCCTAAGCGAGTGACTTGACCTCCCGGAGCCTCAGTTTGCCCGTCTGCTCAATGGTGAGAGTACCTGCCTCACAGGATAGGGGTCGATAGAGAGAATTAAATACAGTAATATCTGGAGAGGGCCTGGTGCAGCAGAGCACACAGTAGGCGCCTACTTGGTATCCTCCTCCCTTCCCACAAAACAGAGAGAGCTGGCTCAGCAGCTTTCGGTGAAGTGGGGCTGCTGGTCTCAGGGCCGCCTGCCGAAGCCACAGCTGCGGGATTTCAGATTAGTGGTTTATTCCACCCGGCCCTGCCCTAGGCTCTCAGTCCCACCCTCATGGACCCCCAGGTGGCAGGGGAAGAGGTGGGCAGCCAATGGTGACTGTCCGGGGTGATCCTGGCCGACCAAGGGCCAGGGAGTCCAGGAGAAACCCAGCGGAGGCCAGAGTCCTGTCCTGGAATCTGGAAGGCTGAGATGAGCCTGCCGAGGAACCCGACAGTGTGGACGCGGGGGGCAGATTATGGCTTCGAATGCCACACTCAGGACGCAGGACTTGAACGTGGGAACAACAGAGGAACCCCTGAAGTAGCTGAAAGCTGGGGGGATGTGGCCAGATGTGACTTGTGAGCGCTCGCTGGGGTGGCCCCTGTTCTGGGTCCCTGGGTGCAGAATGTGCAACTGCAACCCCTTCAGTGGGGCAAGCCCAGCGTGGCGTGAACCTGGCCCGCCGGGAGGGGGCCTGTCCCTTCCCCAGGCTGCCGTGCAGCCGAGTGCCGTCGACCATGGGCTTCGGAGATAAGCTGTGTGGCCGTGAGAAAGCTGTTGACCTCTGAGGGCCTTAGTTTCCTCATCTGCAGAAGGAGGTGATGACTCCAGTGCCGTGTTGAGAGGTGTGGGGGGAATTGGTGAAAAGATGTGCTGCAGGGGCTCAGCGCAGCACTTGGTGTGTCAGAGGCAGCCCTTGTCGTCATGGTTATAACCTCTGCCGGGCAATGCCGCCTCCTTCCCGAATGCCAGTCCCGCTCCCTGGCCTGCCCGTGGGAAGTCAACAGGATGTGCCAGGGCACGAGGTGTTTCCTACGAAACAATGGAGCACAGTTCTCAGAGGGGCCACTGTGCAACACCGTTCATATTGTCCACGCCGAGACCCGAAACCCAAAACCTCCCGGAGCAGACGCTGCCGGCTGGGCGGGAAGGTGGCCCTGTTGGAACGCAGGCATGGATTCGTAGATTCAGCACAATTTCGAGCACCAGTGTGTTAGGCACAGGAGATGCAGCCCAGCGAGGAAGACAGATCCTAGACAGATAGACTTGTTCTGTCCCAGGTCCCAGAGAGGCCCCGAGTGTGAGGGAGCAAGACCCCTGATGGCGGAGATTCGAAGAGGGGACCTTACATTGATGGGCCCTTTTCTACCACCTCTGCCATGCCCCCCTCTGGCCATCATCCATTCCTCAGCAGCCACTGCCACTCCAGGCCTGGCCCTGGGCCTCAGGGACGACGCCACCCTGGGGAGTTCCAAGTTTAGGGGGAGAGAGGTGACGAGATGTTCATGCTGCAGCCTCAGGAGGTGGCGGCCATGGGTTGTGGGGACACAAGAGAGGGGGAGGCTGGCCAGGGCTGCCAGAGGGGCCACACTGAAGTGAATCTTGAGGTACAGTTCTGTCCTGAACCCCAGATGCATGAAGCCAGAGCAGGGGGCCCTCCACCTCCCACAGCCGCCCCTCCCCCACTCACAAACCACTGCCAGGCAGAACCCAACCACCCGCATCTTTGCAGCGCTTTCTACACCCCTGGCCCGCGCGTGTTCCCTTTCTGACCCAGCTGGGCTCCCCAAGAGGCTGCAGGCTGAGAATGGGCTCCAGGTGGATGACAGTCTGTGGTGCCTAGACCAGGTTCTGAGCTCAGCTTGGGCCCAGGGCCAATCCCTTCCCTTTCCAGGCCTCAGGGATTTCACCCAGTTGACCCTTTTTCCCCAGCCTGTGCCTTTGAGGACTGACTGGGTGTTTGAAGGCACTTACTTCACCTCCTGGCCTCAGACCTGCCCAGCAGTGGGGAGAGGGACCTCCTTCCCTCCCAGGAGCCAGCACTTCGAGGGAACAGCCCCCTCCACTGAACCTCTAACTCCCACCCAAGCCCCCCTCTAATTTTTCTAAGTCATTTGAAAAACTTTGATGCCCAGACTGATGACCTAGGTGGGTTTCAGGGAGCCCTCCCCAAGAGGGGTGAGATTTCCCCATGAAGTAATGAGGTAAGGTCCAAGACGGGAGGAGGGGTGAAGGAACAGGGCGTTCTCATCTATAAGAATAGGAACAACACCGGGGCCGGCCCCGTGGCCAAGTGGTTAAGTTCGCGCGCTCCGCTGCGGGCAGCCCAGCGTTTCGTTGGTTTGAATCCTGGGCGCGGACATGGCACCGCTCATCAAACCACGCTGAGGCAGCGTCCCATGTGCCACAACTAGAAGGACCCACAACTAAGAATATACAACTATGTACTGGGAGGCTTTGGGGAGAAAAAGGAAAAAAATAAAATCTTAAAAAAAAAAAGAATAGGAACAACACCAGCACTTGGTAACGTGCTTTAGAGATTTTAAAGCATTTCCCACTTTCCATTCACTTACTTCGATACTTTTCTTGTAAATGAAAAGCTTGTGTATGGATAGTGGTGTGTGCTGAGGGCAGCTGATGTGATGGTCGGTGTTCGCCCTGGGGAAACCCCAGAACAAAATCTGGGGAAGGGGCTCTTTGACAAGGGCACCAAAACAATTCAGTGGGCAAAGGGAAGACTTTCAATCCAGCGTGCTGGGGAAACTGGACATCCAGATGGACAGAAGTGAGCCTTGACCTCTCCCTCACGCTGTACACAAAGATTGAAATGGATCATAGACCTGAACGGGAAAGCTCAAACTGTAATGTGACATTTGCTGGGTGGCCCAGCAGGATAGCCCCGCAAGATGGGCCGGCCAGGGCTGGGGATGGGAGATGCCTTGGCTGGGTGATGTCTGGCGAGATTCCTCCTAGTTTTAGAATCCAAGGACAAGCACAGGTCAGCATGCAGCATAGATATGCATCCCTTTTCTAGCAGCTTCTGGGCCTTTTAGAAAATGTGCCCTGCCGTGGCCTCTGGTTGTCGGCTAATGGGACCCCGTGTGGATGGGCCGACCATGCTGTGACAGAATATTTGAGTCCGCTCTGCTTTCCCAGATCCTGGAATCATTGTGGTGTCAACAGTTCGTTTCAGTTAGAAACAGTTGCCAGGATCGTGTCCACAAGCATCTACTGAGTCTTAGCTCTGTGCACTGACCATGTTAGGCATTTCAAGAGCATTTCCCCATCGAATCTTCATGACTCCTCTTTGCAACATTATGCACATTTTACAGATGAGGAAACTGAGACTCAGGGATGCAAAATGGCTTCCCCTGTGTTACCCAGGTCTGCCTGACTCCCCAGCGCAGGTCTTTCCCCCAGGACACTCATGTCTCCAGCCAGTGCCAGGGGCCGGCTGGGTGCCAGCACGGGCAGGCACGGGGGCTGTACCGTCTCTCACTGGTTCCACTGCCTCTTGTTTCTCTTTGGGCAGCAACTGAACCATCCGAACATCATCAAGTATCTGGACTCGTTTATCGAGGACAACGAGCTGAACATCGTGCTGGAGCTGGCCGACGCGGGCGACCTCTCGCAGATGATCAAGGTGAGGGCCTGGCGGGAGGGTGGGGGCTGGGGGCTACCCGGGCTCTGGCAGCCCCTCCTCGGCCCGGTTCCTCCCTGCTCTGGCCTCAGACAGAGGCGGCCCCTCGGGGTCCCTCCGCCCCCCCTTGCCGATGCCCCCAGGTCTCAGCTGTGGCCTGGTGAGTGCCCTTTCGAGCCCTGTCCCCATTTGCTGGGCAAGGGCCAGCCGTGGACCAAAAGGACCCCTTTGGCCGCCTCTACTGTCCCAGCCTGCCCACGGGCTCGTGGGCTGCTTCTCCTGCCTTGAAGAAGGAGTGGGGAATAGAACCCCATGTTAGGTCAGACCCCAGCTCATGGAATCTGGGAACGTGTCTTGTGGGTCCAACTGCCTCATTTTACAGAAGGGGAAACTGAGTCCAGAGAGGTTAAGAGATTTGCCTGAGGATATCCAGCAGTGTGGGCACAGAGCTGTGCCTGTGGCCCAGGTCTCTGTTTCATAGCATGGGACCCTCCAATGGACATCATCCCCAAGATGACCTCCTTAGGGCCCCTCCAGCGCTTGAGGGGCATTTTCATTCCCGTGTGATGGCCGAGGCCAGGGGTCTCTGAGAGGTTGAGCAACTTGCCACGTCCCACAGGCAGGCTCAGCGCCAGGTCTGGCTCTTGCTCTGCATCCCACGGCAGCCCCACACCGCTCCGTCCGCCTTGCCCCACCTCCTGGGGCTCAGGACCAGGCCTACCGTGAGTCTGGACTCAGGGACCATCACAGCCCCACTGATGGAGCACCTACTGTGGGCCGCAACCATGCCGAGCACATGCATCACTCACTGAGTCCACACTCTCCTCATATAGCAAGGCTCAGAGAAGTTTAGTCACCTGTCTGAGGCAGCACAGCCGCTAAGTGGGACCCCCAGGCCCGAGTCCTTAGGTCTGCTCCCTTCTCCTCCCTCAAGGCCCTCACTGCTCTGTTGGCTTGACCTGCTTCTGCAGGCTGCTGTCATGGGGCCCCATCGCCTCCCTCCCCCGGCCCCGTCTGTCCGCCTCTGAGCCCCTCCCGTGCTCGCAGCCACACTTGCAGACGGGACCAGACACGGATTCGCTGTCTTTCGCACCAGGCACTGGGGATTGAGCAATTGCTCGGCGCTTGCTCTTCTGAAATTTGGCTCCTAGGAATACGGGCGTCGGTGGGAAGCGGCATTACTTGAGCTGTTATCACCTGATTTTATATTTTCGTTGACATATTAATGCGTTTGCAGGGATGTTAATCTCCGCACGGGTCCCTGGTGGGAACAGATGTGCTCTGTCATGTCTTCGTTCTTTCCTTTCCCCGCCTCCCACTTTGTTTCTCCTTCACGTGTCGTTCTCCTGCGGAACATGCCTGCAGCCCGCGCCGGCTGTGTGCCAGCCCCTGTGCCGAGACCTGGGGGTGCTGCCGCGCGGGCGCTGCCTTTGGGGGCTCGCCTTCTGACAGGAGGGCAGACCCACGAAGGGTCAGTCACAAGCTGGTGAGAATAAGCCCAGTTCAGGACCTGCGGGAGCCAGGGAAGGCTTCCTGGAGGAGGTGACACTGAGCGGAGACCTGAGGGGGACTCGCAGTCTAGTGGCAGAGGAGCTTGTGCGAGAGGCCAGAGGGATGAGAACAGGGGTCCACAAAGCACTCTGGTCTAGGACCGTGCTGGGTGGGGTGGGGGGCCGAGGGGAGGGCCGTTCGGGACCTTGCCCCGAGGTCAGCAAGAAGCTTCCTGAGACTCACGGCAGGGAGTAAACCTGGCGAGCTTTGTGCTGTACAAGAAAGACAGGATGCCAAGTGGAGGGTGGGGCGAGGCGGGGAGAACAGGAGGAGGAGCCGAGATGATGGAGAAGAACCCTGGAATGTGGCCCACGGGGAGGGTGCCGTACCCCGTCAGCCCCAGTAGACCCCAGACCCCGTCGCGGCCTCTCAATCCATGGAGCGGGGCAGGAGTCAGAGTCGGGGCTACGGGGTAACCAAGCAAATCAACTCCCCCTTCCCCGGCCTCAGTTTCCACCCGTGCAGTCCCGTTGGACGCAGAGGGGAGGGCAGTGTGGGACCTCAGGGCTGGGAAAGCTCCTTCCAGCCGAAAGAGAGGAAGGAGGCACGTGGGTGTCCAGCACCCCCAGAGCCTGGCCTGGGGTGGGGGCTCCTTCTGCCCATCCGCCCTCCCCTTCACCCTGCACCCCTTCCCTGACTTCGCCAGAGGCCACTGCTGACTCAGAGTTCAAGTCCGTCACTCACCCACTGGGTTTCACCCGCCCAGCTTCCAGGTGCCCCAGGCCCTCCTATCTCTGAGCCCTCCTCCTCCTGCCCTGGCGTGGCGCCTCCCCTCCCATGGTCACCAGGCCCCCCACCCCTCCTCGCTCCCCATCCCCTGCCTGTTCTTATTCCCTTTGTGCTGGCTCCAGGCCCTTCACTTGCAGAGCCTGGCTGGGTGCTGCCCCCAGCAAGTGAGAGACGCGGGGCAGGGCCAGAGAGCGACCCTGGGCCCGGAGTCAGACACACTTGCTGGATGACCTTGGGCATGTCCCTGTGCCTCAGTTTCCCCATCTGTAAGGCACCCTGCACAGTTCTTCGGCTTGGTAGGAGCTCGGTTTCCCTGGCCTTTCCCACCCTCCGGCTGCCTCTGGATTTTGAGGGGAACAGGGGCCTTGCCAGGGCCCCGGCCTGGGGCCGCACCATGGCTGCCCACCAGGCTGACCTGTGTCCCAAGGGCCTGTAGCCTCAGCGGCCGAGCAGCGCCACCACAGCCGCGGCACCGGCATTATTTACGACACACGGTGGAGCCGGGAGCTGCCACTGCCCCGAAACCCACCAGAGACTCTGCGCCTTCCCGCTAAATGTCACACGCGCTTACAGGACGTGACATTTACCAAATCACCCCTCGCCGCTGTGCACGTCCCCGCTTAAATGCTGTGTTGAGGATTAGCTAACATCACAGCGAAAAGAACACTCCCGCCCGGCCCACCTCGGGGGCCTGGTGTGGCCCTGGAGGAATGGGGGTCCTGTGCTGGGGGTCTGTGCCGGGAGCCTGGGGCAGCTCACCTGTCAGGTCCCTCTCCCAGGATGGAGCCTCAGAAGAGCCCCGGGGCCTTAGTGCCAGGCCAGCGACTGTCCCACTGTCAGAGGTGCCCGGATCCAATCCCAGCTCTGTGCTCCAGCTGGGTGACCTTGGGCAAGTTCCTGAACCTCTCTGAGCTCGATCCCTCATCAGGTGGTTACTAGTGTCGTTAGAAGTGGTCTAAGAGCTCGGGCTTTCTAGGCGGAAGGCTTGGGGTTGAGCTATGACTCTGCCCCTTCCAGCTCCTGTGTGGCCCTCAGTTTCCTCCCCTGTAAGGTGGGTACAGTCATCCCTGCTCAGGGCCCAGCAGAGTGGCTGCACGTGGCAGGTGCTTAGCAGATGCTAGCTAAGGTGCTGTCTTCCACCCTGTGCCCCTTCCGAGGCTAGGGGTGCGTCCTGGCTCATCCTGTCTTCCCTGCACCAGAGCAGCTGCCCAGACACATGGGCCCAGGGCTTTGCCTCTGGCTGTTGTGGGAAAAGATGGTCGCTCGAAGCAAAAAGCCGGTGAACAGGCAGCTGGTACTCAGGTTACTGGTGTGTAAGTCATTGCCCCCACCATCACCACCATCACCCCAGGCCTGGCTCACAGGAGACCCTGGGGAGTGTTAATTTGAACTGTGGACAAAGACGTGTTCCCAGTTTCTCCTTCCAGGACCTTTGGTTCCCTCCAGCTCACCCAGTGCAGCCTGGGTGGTTTTTGGTTTTTGTTTTGTTTTCTGGAGCATTAAATGTTTTTTCAGGCAATGAAGTCGATTAATGCCCATTGAAACTGGGGTGCATTTGAGAATGTCAAGCCCATTTCCTTGAGGTTCCTGCGCGTTTGTTAATGATCACATGTGCTGAGATTTGCCCCCTCTGGGCAGGTGGGGCCCCTGTGGTTTAACCACCCAGCCTGTCTTGGGTGCCACCGTCTTGGGTGCCACCGTCTTGGGTGAGGTCTGCCCCACCCTCGGGGAGCTCGCTGCTGGGTGGGGTGGGCAGAGGACCTCAGAGGGCAATTGAAGCAGACGCAGAGATGGGAGCAGAGCACCCTGCATTCCACGCTTACCGCATTCAGCAGCCTGACCCCCCACCTCGAGCCGGGCACTGCTGCCCGTGGGGGACAGGCTGGGGGCAGTACCCTGTGGCTGCCCTCCTCCCGGCCTGTCGCCTAGGCCCGTCCGTCTGTCTGTCCCCCCACAGTACTTCAAGAAGCAGAAGCGGCTCATCCCCGAGAGGACGGTGTGGAAGTACTTCGTACAGCTGTGCAGCGCCGTGGAGCACATGCACTCCCGCAGAGTAATGCACCGAGGTACGTGCCACCCCCAGCTGCGGGCCCCTGGGGCCCTGGGACCCGCTTTCCCTTCGGCTCCTCCTGGCCCCTCGGGACATCCACTGGGAAGTCGGACCACTTTGTGTTCCCCAGACAGGTGGGTGTGAGCATCCTGCCTGTCCTTAGCAGCGTCACCAAAGGGGCGTGTGTGAGACCCCGGGCTCGACTGCATGCACACCCCTTGTGTCAGGGGCCTCCCCTTGGTGAGGGTACATGCCCGATAGTTACCTGGGCCCCGGGGAACAGGGGCCACGCTCAGCACATCATCTCCAGCCCCCAGCACAGCTCGGGGCCAGTGCAGAGGGGGGTTGCAGCAAAGGTGGGGGGAAGGGGCTGGCCCAGGAGGTGGCCCAGTCCTGGCCAGTTCCAGTACTGCTGCCCGCTCTGCCTAGGAGGGCCAGGGAAGCATCCCAGAAAAGGGAACTTTGAATACGGGCTTTGAAGTCTTAATAGGAGTTGGCTGGGCAAGGGAGATGAGATACCTACAAAGGGGTGTTTCGGAAAGTTGGCATCACCCCGAGTTGTAAGGCAGGAGCCTGCTGGGTGCCAGGCAGGGGGCTGGGAGCTTACGTAGGTTTCTTCAGCGATGCCTCCATTTCTTCATTCCTCCTGGCTTTATCAGTGCCTGCTCTGTGCTGGGTACCGTTCTAGGCACAGGGGTAGAGCTGTAAAAGGGGGAACAGCAGCGCAGAGCCCCTGCCCTCCTAGACCTCACAGCAGCCCTGTGAAGTAGTGAAGTTAGACCCATTTTACAGGTGAGGAAACTGAGGCTAAGTTTCCCAAGGTCCCACAGCTGGGCAGAGCCAGGGCCAGGGCCTCACCGTGAGGGAGCAGGACTGAGGGCTGGGCCCCCATCCCCTGAAGGGCCCAACCCCAGACTGCCTTCTCCCTCCTGCCCCTCCCTACCCACCCTGGCCCCCTTCTCCTCCCCCTGCAGACATCAAGCCTGCCAACGTGTTCATCACAGCCACGGGCATCGTGAAGCTTGGTGACCTCGGCCTGGGCCGCTTCTTCAGCTCCGAGACCACGGCAGCCCACTCGCTAGGTAAGGGGGCCTGTCCATGCCCAGCAGCCTGGGCCTGGGTGACCGTGGGGGAGATGCGAACATTCTCCCCACCGTGCCTTAGGTTAGTTAGTGCAGGAAAATGCCTTTTCGAACCTGACTTGACTCACCTCTTCAGAACGGTGGCCAGGAGGAGAGTAAACCGAGGCCCGAGGCTCCCTGGCTGGGACTTCCCTGCGCCCTCGAGCTGCCTCACGTCCCTTCCCCTGGAGTGGGGAGCTGTGGCTCTGCCATTGATGCGGCTGCCGTCCCATCCGTCCCATCGCTGTGCAGTTCATTGTATGGGCGTGTCACACTCGGTCCAGTCCTCCTTCCGGGGGACATTTGAGCTGTTTCCAGTTTTTGGCGTTTAAACAGGAAGTTTTAAAGCTGTGGAGGCTGAGTAGGAGGTGACATCGTAGCTGAACTGTGAGGAGTGAACAGGAGCCGGTGGGGAATTGGGGGAGGGAGCGGGGTGAGCTGGAGAGCAGGGTCCAAGTGACCTTGGGTGGCAAGGAAGGCGGGTGGGGCCTTGAGTGCCCAGCTCGGTGGGCGGGCACCGTCCCAGAGTGCGGGGTCGCTGAAGGGCTGGATGCGGGAAGAGCTGTGGTCAGATGTGTGTTTCGGGTCACGTGAAGCAGTGAGGAGTTTCAGAATCCATATGCCAGGTACGTAACGGAATGCGAAACTTGAGTGATGGACGATGGAGAATTTTACATTTAGTTGGGATATAGAGACCAGCAAAGCCACCTGTGGGACGCAGACGTAGGGTCTCCTGTGCATGACAAGACATGTCAGCATTTAACCAGGCTGTGAGGGAACCTGTCACAGAGGTGGCACTGGCATCCACCTTACCCAAGCCCATCCAGGCTCCTTGAGGGTGTTCTCGGGGGAAGGTGCTCCCGGGACCCACCTCCCTGTGCGCTACCCCAGTCCCCAGCAGGGTGCTGGGCTCCGGTGCAGGCTGGCCACCTCCCTGGAAAACCACTCTGTTCTCCGTGTCCCCTCCCCACTCCACGGCCCGCGCTGGCCTGTCCCCGTCTGCCCATCCTGAGTGCCTGCGGCACCCTGCGCGTGCACACGGCATCTTCTGGTGACGGCAGAGGTGCTTCCTGAAGACACACTTTCCTGGTGGAAACTGTCACTGTTCATACAGGTCTCGATGGCCGGAGGCTCTCAGGGCAGAGCAGGCCATCGGAGAGATGTGCTAACTCCAGAGGGCAACGGCGCCAAGCTGCTTACGGGATGTGCATGCATGTGCATGTGTGTGTGTGTGGTTGTGGCTGTTTCGAATCTCTCATCCCCGTCTGACCCTGGAGGACACCTGGGAGCTGGCAGGTGGTGGCTCTTCCATTAGATCAGAAGCAGAGTTGGTGCAGGACCCCATCTCATTCACGCCTCGAATAGCCCCGGGGTCCGCAGGGTCTGCCCTTCGCAGACGAGGAAGCTGAACTCCAGGGAGCTCGAGAGAGTCCTGAGTCACGGAGCAGCAGAGGCCGGACTCGAGCCCACGCCTTCCTCCGGGCCAGGTCGGGCCTTGGAAGATGAAGCTGGCTCTCCCTCCGGAGCCGGGCCACCAACGCCCGTGCCTGGGAGAGAGCCTTGTCCTTCCTGATCCTCTCGGACCCTTTTCATTGTGAAAATCAGTGCCAGTCACTTTGGGACTGTTCACCTCTCTGCTTTAAGAGCTTCAAAAAGGCCAGAAATTCAAGGGGAACCGTTCAAGAGAGGAGTGAAAGCCACTGCCTCCTGTCTCCTGTCAGGCAGGTCCCAGCCCCGCGCTGTCCCGCTGGGGAGAGGACGGCACTGCTCGTCACAGCCGGTTAGGATCACATCATTAGGATCGGGCAGAAACACGGGCTCGGCCGACAGTGTGAGTTTATCGACTTGGACTGGTGCACTTATTATATTAATGAGAAGGAATTGGAACCTGGGAAAGGGCCGCCTGCGTAAGCCGGGCTCAGGGCCTCCGAGCGGCTGACTGGCCCCATGGTGGGTGGAAGGAGCCCTCCTGGGGCTGTGTGCCCGAGTCCAGGGCATGCCCACCGAGCTGGGAGGCCTGTAGGGGGACTCGGCCAGGCCCGGCTGCCAGGACACCCTCCTAGAACCAAGGGCCAGGCTCCACAATGGTGACCACACAGAGCCGAAGCCCAGGGCCTGAAATCTCCAAGACGCTGGAGAAAGACCCCCTTTCGCTGGCGAGGTTCTGCAAACAGCTGACTAAGTCTTGTACACACGTTCCATCGGGCAAGAGATTGAACTAATTGCCATTGCCTCGTGACTCAGGAGGATGCAGGGGTGGGGGCTCCTTCTTACCCTGTGCATGGGTATGAATTATGCATCTGCAGCATCTCTGCACACCTACTATGTGGGGGATGCTGTGGTGGCAGCCACGTTGCCCCGGCAACCACCTCTCCCGAGGCTGCTGACCCTCGGCAGGGCTTATGCAAATCTCTCTCCTCCTGCCTCGCCCTCCCCCAACCCCCTCCCCGCCTCTGTATTTGCTAACACAAGGCTGGCATGAAAGGGTATTAGTCATGCCATGGCCGGGCTGACAGGTGCGGTACCCAGCGGTGGCAGAGCGGCTGCCTCGGTGTCAGGAATCGGAGCCGTAATTAGAGCACGGAACAGAATGAGCGTCAGACGAATTACCAGGCAGCAGATCATATTTGTCAGGAAGGATTGCATACATAAAAATTAAGTGACAGTACACGCCGCCGTAATGAAAGAAAAATGAAAGATTTGCCTATACACAGCTCACAAGCTACAAGCAAGTGTCTCGCTCCAAGCAACGGCAGCAGCTGCAAGACAAATTGTGGGGCTGGGAGAGCAGGCCCTGCTCGCTCAGCAGCAGTGACAGGGCGGCCTCGGGCTGGGACCAGGGGTGGGAGGTGAGGCCGGCTCACAACCAGGGCCCGTGCAGGGCCCCACACCGCCTCTTGGGGACTAGGGAACAAGTCCAGTTGGGGCCGACCCCCCTCGGGTACAGCTTTCAGGGCATACTGGCTATCCCCGGCTGCCAACCCCTGGCCTGGCCACAGGGCATGAATCCTTCCTTCTTTTTCCCCTGAGCTGGCCACCCTGACTGGTGAGGACAGACACAGTCAGTCCCAGGGTGGCGTGGTGTAAGGACGGGTGGAACCGTCTCCTGAGGGCCCACTGTGTTCAGGCATGGTGTTGGGCTCCGGATGAACTGTGTCGAGGAGCCCAGTGTCCACCCAGTGTCCCTCCAGGGCTGCCCTTTATTCCAGTTTTCTGTAATCACTGAACTCACCAAGAGGTGAGCTAACAAAGAAGACAAGGCTTAAAAGATGTTTGGAAAACTCTTGAAAAGTCCTCCCAACCAGGCTTATCATCTCCATTTGACAAGTAAGGAAACTGAGGCTCCAAGAGGTGACACCACATCCCTGTGGTCACCTGGCGAGCAGGGACTGGAGCCCCTCAGGGTGTCACTCCTCTCTGGGCACCAGCCCACAGTGTGCCAGGAAGTGGGCTTGGGTCCCGATGAGCCCTCTGGTGCAGGAACACCCAGGGTGCCCGGTGCCCGGCCACTCGGGGAAAAAGGCCATCCAACCTCACAGCCGTGGGCTGCATGGGATCTGGGGCTTGTCCTGGGCCTCAGGGAGGGAGGGGGGAGCCAGCACTCCCATGAGCATCGGCGGGCCCCGTGAAACATTTGCTGAGTGGGCGGATGGTCCTCACAGCCAGGCACCCCTGGGGTCCCCATCAGTGTGGGCACAGAGCACCGTACAGATGGGTCCCTCGGCCTCCCCCTGCCCCATCTCAGCAGCCCAGGACCCCTGGGAACAGTTGGCCCAGAAGACCTGCTTCAGCAGGTAGATCCCAGGTTCTGAGGGCCCACACCTGGGTGGGAGGTCACGGGAGGTCACACCTGGCTGGCGAGTGGCACATGGCTTGTCTGCCGCATCCCTAGCATTTTCAGGGGCACAAAGTATTAGAACGAGACGAGCTGATGCCAGAGAGGGAAGGGTAGGGTCTCCTGGGGACAGCAAGTGAGGAATCGATCCGGTCTAGGATGCAGACTACAGGTCATCCATTCATTTGCTCCTTCACTTGAGAAGGCTTTGTGCCAGGCCCCTGCCCTCTGGAGCTTACAGCGTCAGGGGAGCATCCATTTAGGTCTTCACCATGAACTAGCACTGTTCTGATCATCACATCCCAGGTGTCACCTCATTTAGTGCTCCAGGCACCCTGGGGGTAGGAAAGCCCAGGTGCGGCCAGGTGGGCACATTTGCCATGCCAGGCAGGGTGCTCCAGGCAGAGCCACGTGGCAGGAGAGGGTGAGGCGTGGCCACACACACGTTTCCCATCCGAGACTCTCCGAGCCGTCTTGGAAGAGACCCTGGTACCTGGAAGCCACACGGTGCCATGTAAAATCTCAGAATTGGGTACCTGATCCTCCCATCTGTTAGAGCTGCTCAGTGTGGGAACCAGAAATAGGCAGACGTTTGTACGGATGTAAACAATCTTTGAAATTAAGTCAGTGCTGATAAAAGTACAATGTTTTTTCAACATCGCTGCTTTTCCTGAGGGCTGCCTGTGGCCCGGCATGGGGTCAGCTGGTAATTAATTTAAGGAGGATTTGATAATAAGTGGTAACACAGGTGAGCCTTGTAGTAGGGGTGGGTGTGTGTTGCTGCCAAAAGATCCAGTGTTGAGCGGGGAGTTGGGAGAGTCTGGAGAGGCCTCGAATGCCGGGCTGAGGACCCGCTCTTTCTCCCTGGGGGTGAGGAGCCGGCCAGGCACAGGTATTGGGGGCAGGGCCCCTACCTTGGGGTGGGAGTTGGCAAGACAGCGAGGGGCTGTGCCAGTCAATCATCCAAGTGAGTGACAGAGGGAAGGGGAGGACCCTCAGGGTGTGGGGCCTGACTGGATGTTGGGGACAGGGAGGGTGTTTCAGAGGACGGGGTCACGGTGAGGCGAAAATGCAGACCACACAGGCCAGCGCAAAGGAAGGCGCTTGGGTTCCAGAATCTGGTCTTCACCGCCCTGTGTTCTTCCCCTCCGTGCTCCCACCTCTCCCTCCGGGCTCTGTGGGCAGTGGGGGCTTCCCGGAGCCCTTCAACCTGCACGCCCGTGTGCGGTAGGTTGTACCATCCCCATTTTCCAGAGAGGGAAACCGAGGCTCCACAGGGTGGAGGGGAGGACCCCAGGGACCATGAGTCCAACCCTGTGCCATCAGGATTCCCCACTGGGGCACAGACGCCCAGCCCAGGGTCCTACCTGGTGGATGGATGTCAGCAAGGACCTCACGTTCTCCAGCCATTTTCAAAACCACGGCTTGGGGAGGAAGCGCAGCCCACGCCGCCAGCCTCTCCTTCATGTGAAATCTTCGCCTTTTTCATATCTAATGAACATCTTTCAAACACCGTGAGCATTTCCAAACACGACCAAGATTGTTTTGACAGGAGTGGCGCATCTGGGCGACGCGGGACCCTTTAATCAGCCTCCCGCTTTGAGGTCCTGCGTTCGCCTCTGATATCTGCCCGGTTTGAAATCTGGGAGTTCTAGGTAAAGACGTGGGGAAGGTCAGGGTTTGTCAGGCTCCTCTTTCATATGCAGAGCTTGGTCCCCCACTGTGAGGAGCGAGGGTGGGGGCGCGGCTCCCAGCGAGGATCTGATGGGGACATTGCTGGAAGGGGCTCCGAGACCAGGCTGTGCTCTGCTGTGCTGCTGCGCTGCCAGCTGGAGGTGCCCCCAGGGGTCCCCGTGGGGCTGGATGAGGCGCCAGGCCCAGGCGTGGCCTTCAGGGCACCTCCCCTTGCCAGCTTCTCTGGCTCTTCCCCAGAAACACCGCTCCCCTGGGGCTTGGGGACACATCCTCCGGGGCCACTGCGAGCTTGGAACTTCTGTGAGGCCTCTCACTTTATCTCTGAAACTCATACAAGTTGTGCATTATGCTTCATCACGTTTGAGTATTTGCTGTTGGTATAAAATCTGGTTTTACAGACATTCCCGGGCAAAGCTGGCGAAGCAGGAAGAGGTGCTGTGTTCACCCTCGCCACACACACCCTTGTACACCCCTGGCACGAGTCGAGAACCCCTCTGATGGGGCAGAGCATCCCAACTCTAAGACTCACAGACCAAGGGGGAGCAGCCCCTCCTGGGTCAGGGCACTGGAGAATCTGCCCAGAGGCGGGCCACGAGGACCCCCGGCCCTGCAGGGACAGGCCAGACTTCCTTCTGTTAACGATTAATGTTTCATCAATTCATTTGTTCCTCAGATGTTTCTGAGCACCTGAAAGAGTGGCGGGTGGGTGAGGCTTTGCACAGCCCCTCTCAGGCTGTAACCTGCGTCAGAGTCTCCCACGATCTTATGAGGAATGCGGGTGCCCAAGGTCCAGCCCTGGAGATTCTGAGCCCACAGGTCTGGGGTTCGGTGGGGGATCTGGATGTTTAACAAGCTCCTCCAGGGGATTCGGCTGTGGCCACTGGTGAGTCCAGCCTTTCCTTGACCAACTGGCTCCTTCTGGACACTTCCCGGGACAGGCAACTCACTACCTCCTGATGGGCCCACTCCTGGAAGGGCCTAGCATAATGTGAGGTCTCCGTTAACATTGGATGCAGATGGATGGATGGATGGATAGGTGGATGGGTGGACAATTATGGATGGATGGACGGATGCACTGATGAATGGATGAATAGATGAGCAGACGATAGATGGACGATTATGGATGGATGAATGATGGATGGGTGGATAGACAGATGGATGGACAGACTGAGGGATGCATGGCATCTGCAGCACTGGCATCTTAGAAGAAAGTCCAGATGACATTTGGGGGTTTGCCTTTTTTCCCTTCTACCAGTGGAAACTGGGGTAAAAGCAGAAAGAGCCATGGAGAAGGAGAAGGTTGGGGTGGAGCATGGAGCTGAAGGGGTGGTGGTGGTCCCTAACCCGCCCCCCGCCCCCCCTGCACCCCAAGGCTTTCACCACCAGTAGGGCTGAGGCAGGGATCTGGAGCCTGGGCAGAGGGAGAAAGTGGTGCTGGAACAGAGGACAAACCAAATGTCCAGGCTTCCCTGAACAGCGGGCTCTCCCTGGCCAGGGCAGGGGCAGTTTCACCGGACCTTAAAGGAGCTCCCCAGGAGGCATGTGCCAAGGCACAGCGGTGACTTGAAGAGCAGCCTGGGGCTGTCGTGGCTGGTGGGGGGTGGGTCTCGAGCAGGGGCCCAGGCCCTCAAAGCCTTCGCTTTCAGAGGGGCCATGGCCAGGGCAGCCCCAGGCCAAAGCCTGGCCACTCTGCAGCCTGTCTCTCCCCCAAGTCCCTCCTGTTGAGGCCCCGGGCGGATCTGAAAGGAGCAGAGGACAAGACTGAGGGTGGCCAGAGGTGTCAGAGCCAGCCCGCACCCCCAGCCCGCGGGGCTCGGCCAGGGTCTTAGAGCTGCCTTGCAGCCAGACAGTGGATGCTGCTGGCCGTCACTGAGGACCAGGCCTCCGACCTCCATCCCCCTGCTGTCTCTGTGTGTCCTCCTTCAGCCCCGCGTGGTTGTTCAGTGTGAGAGACAGTCCTCGCCTCGTAGTCACGTCCGTCCACTGCCCCCGAGGGCTAGAGTCACTTACAGTTTGGTCTGAGGCCCCCGCTGTTAACTGAGATGTGTTTGGATTCCGTCCTGTGGTTTGGATATGACAAGTCATCCGTTTCACGCTTGGCCCTTCATTTTCATTTTGCTCCCTCATGACCAACGTGTACAAGGGGTTGCCACTGGAAGTCACAATTCGCTTACAGAATCCCGCACGGATTCGTCCGTTGACTGACAGCTCTTTCTGCCAAATAGCCATTAGCCCCCTGATTTCAGCCGTAAAGCATGCGTATAGGATGACACGTTTCTCAAAGCACGTGTTTAAGTGATGGCTGCTGTCCTTGTTTAGGGATTACTGCCCTCGAAGGGTGCTTGGCATCCTGATAAAGCAGGAATCGGGTAGCCCCCCTTGGGCAGCCCTCAGTTAGGTAAACAGTGTGTTAGGCTGTCAGATAAAAGAGTTGACGTTGACTTGCTGTCTGATAGCTTTGGGTGGATTCTTGACTGGATGTGCAGCCAGCTTAGAAGCTCCGTGAGCTGGTCCTGTGCAGGCTGTGGGGCGCTTTGGTAAAAAGGTCCTGCCGCCAGGGAGCTCACGCCCGGAGCAGGGGTTTCCAACACTGTTCAGAGTCTGTCCACTTTGGGGGCGACAGTTTCTCATCCATCTCCAATGGGATGAGAAAAACAAGAAGATAATAAGGCTGTCAAACTTTTTCAATGTAAAAGACTGACCTTGATTTTGAGATGATGAGTTTTCTACTTGTTCTAGCATTAAACTGTCTTTTCTTTTTAAAATAAGAGTGACATTAAATCGTAGCTGGGGTTTTGTGTTTTTAACACCCTCACCCACCCTGTGTTTGCCCAGAACGACTTTGGCCCATGAATTTCTGAAGTCCCGGCCCCTGCTCTGGGCACCTGTTGCTTTCCGAGTCCAGCTCAGCAAGCGGCCTGTTCTCCTCCCAGGGCCCCGCGTGTGTCTGTGGTGCTGAGCGTCCCTCGTCCATAGCCGCATCCGCGCTGGACTCCAGCTCCCTCCGCAGACTCTGGTCAGAGCAGCAGCAGCCACTGTCGCGTTCACATGGTATCTCTAGTCCTCTGTATAGCAACCTTTAAAATCTGGTTCTAGAGCTTCCAGGACAATCATCCTCCAAAAGCACTGAGAGCAGAATCTCTGGTTACAAATCCAGATTCCTGGGCCCCACCTCTGCCCTGCCCAATCAACCCCTCTGCTGCAGCTTGCATGCCTCTGGTGATGGGAAGCTCACTCCCTCTCAGGAAATCCTCCCATCTTTGCACAGGTCCAGATCTTCGAAAGTGCGCATCCTCTGCCCAGAGACAGCCTTGCAGGCACTGGAAGGGCAGGGCACACCCTTCCACAGTTTCCTGAAAGTTGGCCTTTCCTGGGGGCAAGAAGAGGGACCACAGAAAGAATTCCCACCGTCCTTCAGCTTTTCTCTTGGCAGAAGAGCCCCACCCTTACCATTAAAAACCTCTTTTTCTGTTTTGCATTTTAATTGAGTTGTGGTACGTACAGTAAAGGTCCCTTGAGACCCCTTCCTCATCACTACCCCCTCAGAGTAGTTTTGCCTGTTCTTGATGAAAATGGAATCAAATACTGTGTGCTCTTGTGCCTGGCTGCTTTCCCTCAACTTTATGTCCATGAGATTGAGCCATTCTGTTGCGTGTACCTGAGGCTGGCTCTTTTTCATTGCAGTCTAGTATTCCATTGTGTGAATAGATCACATTATCGGTTTACCTACTCTACTGTTGATTGACATTTGTTTCCAGTCTCTGGCTGTTAGGACAAAGCCCTCTGCACATTCTCGACTGTGTCTTTTGATGGAAAGAAGCACTCGCTTCTCTCGGGCATGTGCTAGGAGTGGAGCTGCTGGGTGGCAGTGTCAGCAGTGTTCAGCTGTAGTCGATACTGCCGGATGATTTCCAAGGTGGCTGTACCATTTTCCATCCCCATCAGCAGTGTGGAGGGTTTCGGTTGCTCCGCACATCACCGACCTTGGTGTCTGTCAGTCTTTTCAACTGTAACCTCCAGGTGGGTGGGGGTAGTGACTCGCTGTGCTTTCGTTTGTGTTGCCCCGATCAGTATGAGGAGAATCACATTGTTCCGTGTGCCTATCGGCCACTTGGGCATTCTCTTTTGTGAAGCACCCCTTCAGGTCTTCTGCTGATTTGAGCAAGGGGTGTGTTTGTCTTTTATTTACTGATTTATAGGCGTTTTTAAGTATATCCTATATAGGAGGCCATTGTTGGGTGTGTGTTGACGCTGTCTTCTCCCCGTCTGTGGCTCGCCCTCTAACTCTGGGAATGGTCCCTTGGTGAGCTGAAGTTCCCAATTTTAATGAAGTCCAAATTATCAATCCTTTCTTCTAGGATTAGTTTCTTTTCTGTCCTGGTTAAGAAATCTTGGCCAATCCCAAGTCTGATTTGCCGATCGGTGCGAGCCAAGGTGGGTGGCTGAGAGCTCAGTTTCTGGAGCCTGAAGAGCTGGCTTTGAACCTCAGTCCTGCTGCTTTTCTGAGCCTCAGTTTCCCCATCTGTAAAGCGGGGATGCCTCCTCGTGGGACTGTTAGGAACACACGTGCCGTGCTTGGTCAGCATTGACGGTGGCATTTGACAGAGGAGGCAACGGGAGAGGGGGAGGGGGCTGCCCAGGGTCTGATTGAGATGGAGGCAGGGTCTGTCCCCAGCCCCCACGCCCGCCCCTCTCCCACGCGTCCTGTCCCTGCACGGAGCGTAAGCCCCAACCCCTTGCTGTGTTTCAGTGGGGACGCCGTACTACATGTCACCGGAGAGGATCCATGAGAACGGCTACAACTTCAAATCCGACATCTGGTCTCTGGGCTGTTTGCTGTACGAGGTGAGCATCTGGCCCGCAGCTCCGTGGCCTGGGGTGGGCGTGTGGCCGGCTCCCAGCCCGGGCAGGGCTCCCCCACCAGCTCAGGGTGGGAACCCGGGCATTCGAGATGTCCTCTGCGGCGTCAGTACCATCAGGGCCCCATCCTTCACCGTGTGCCTGATTAGCAACGTCAGGCCGGAGGAGGTTGTTAGAGGGGCGGCCTGGGCAGTCTGGGTGCCGGCCCTGCCTCGGCTGCTCTGATCTGGGAAGGGAGCAGCCTGGAAGCCGACAGAGCCCCATGTCTGCTCGTGTGATGGAGGAGCACAGGCGGGGGTCTGGTTGCTCAGGGGACTGGTGCTTGCCCCACATCCCCAGCTGCCCCCGCCCGAGTTTCCGTGGTAACCAGGTGGTTTTGTACACTGTCATTCCCTGTGGATCAGGCCCCATGCAGGGCCCTGGGGACAGGGAGCCAGCTCTGGCCCCTGACCCCGAAATGCTCCCCCATGAGGGGTGTCCACATCCTTCCAGGCCCAGCAACGTGGGTCTCACTAACGACCACCCCCGCTCCCCTGAGCCATGAAATGGAGCCGCCAGATGGCCATTTCCAGATCTGGTGGCCGGCTTGGACCAAGGGACAGGAACATTTCTGAGTCTCAGTAGGCTCAGAATATGAGACAGCATGAACAAATGGAAGCCCCCTCCCATTTTGGCCAGTTACCCCAGGGCCCCAGATAACTGGGGTCTGGGGAGCAGGAGCCACTCTTGGCCATGAAGCTGTGGCAGCTGCCGGTGGGAGGGAGGCCCGAGCCTTTGGTATCTCCGTGCTGGTGGCCACACCCTCCCACCACCCTGGCCCTGGACCAGTGCTTGGCGGCTCTGGGATTCCATCCATCTTGATGATCCCCAGTCTCTCCATCTGTAAAATGGGCATAGTACCTGTCCTGCATTGTCACAATCCAGATAAACAAAGTAACAGACACCAAAGGCTTTGAACAGCACCCCGCCCACCCCCAGGGCTGTGAGACAGCACGCACGGTCTTCATAACAGCCCTGGGACTGGGCCAGGGGGGACAGCAGCTGGCTCCCTGTGCTGGGCCAGGCCTCCCGCAGGAGAGCCAGCTCAGCCTTTGTCTCAGCTCCGAGAGGAGAGGCAGCAGCGCCAGCCCACAGTGCCCCCGCGGGGATCCCCAGCCAGGCGGCCCTCTGAGTCCTCTTCGTGGGCACCCAAATGCATGTCTAACGAGGCAGCATCCGTGTTAGTGGCTCACCAGCATCCAGGCTCTGGCTCAGCCGAGTTGATTTATTTGTTGGCTGTGTGCAGGCCCACGTGGCTTGCAGCCAGCGGTGGGGGGTCCGGGGGGGTTAGGGCATGCGCGTGTCGGCAGGGGAAAGTCAATGAAATCAATCAGTCCAGTCCCACGGGCATTGACATCCTCGTGGACAGTGGCGCTGATCTAAACCCAGTGGCCCTGGGTCTCCCACACAAGAGGGCTCACGTGGCTGACGTGGCCGGCCATGGCCAGCCCCTCCAAAGCTGACAGGCTGCAGGCGCTCTGCCCCAGGCTGCCACCCTTCTCCCTGTTCCTCCAGCCCTGCTGGGAAGCGGATGTTTTCCCAGCACACAGGGAGGGAGAGGCATCCGAGCCCGGGGCCTGGTAATTGGAAGGAAACATCCTGCGGACACGGCTGGAGCTCCCACTACCCGGCCTGTGATGTGTTGCGGGGGCCCAGCCTGAGAAGCTGTGACAGAGGCTCCCCCAGCCACATGCCCACCCACTCTGGACCCCATCTGAGCACGGCCCCCGTGGAATACACCTGAGCTGGGGCAATCTGGGGCCCGAGGTGACAGCAGAGCCCGAGAAAACTGCCCCTGATGGGGACAGGCCTGCCCTTCCCCAAGCCCCAAGGTGGGGGGCAGTCTCAGAAGGCCCTGTGTTAGTTCCCTGAGGCAGCTGTAACTGAGTACCGCAGAGGTGATGGACTCATAGAACATAAAGTTATTCCTTCACCGTTCTGGAGGCCAGAAGTCCAAAATCAGTTTCACTGGTTCCAGGGAGTACCCATTCCCTTGCCTTTCCTGTGGAAAATGAAAGGCCGCCTACATCCCTTGGCTGGTGACCCCTTCCTCGTATTGCTCTGTCGACACACCTCCTTGCCCTTTCTGTAATCGTCTCCCTCTGCCTCTCTCTTATAAGGATGCTCGTGGTTACCTTTAGGGCCCACCTGGATCACCTAGCACACTCTCCCACCTAGGGACTCTCAATTTAACCACGCCATATAAGGTAGCACAGTCACAGGCTCCCAGGATTGGGGCGTGGACATCTTTGGGGCCACTAATCAGCTCACCACACCCCCTTCACCCGGGCATCGCACTGTCCACCAAGGACGTCCTGAGGTCACCCTGAGCTGCTGATGCTGACCCATGGATGGTGAGGAGCCGCCACAAAGCACTGCACCTGGCCAGTGCCCCTCGGGGGGTGCCCAGTGGGATCTGCCTTGAAGAGGTC
This sequence comes from Equus quagga, assembly GCF_021613505.1. Lineage (NCBI taxonomy): Eukaryota > Metazoa > Chordata > Mammalia > Perissodactyla > Equidae > Equus > Equus quagga. The sequence goes on from NC_060267.1 coordinate 86,068,616, forward strand.
AGCATCAGGAGAAACATGCCCAACAGCTGCCTCAGCAGCTGGGAACGGCACAGCCCTGGACGTTGGAGTGACTTACAAGAATCACACCAGGCTGGTCCCAACTTCACGTTAGAAACTGAGGCTCAGAGAGGTGGAAAGACTTTCCGGCATCACACAGCAAGGAAGCGGCCAAGATGGGCCAGGACCTGGCCCAAAGCAGGGCGCGACGTGCCGTCCTTCTGGAGCCAGGGCCTCTCCCTGCTCCCCGGCCACTGGGGTCGGCATAACTGTGGTAGAGAAAGACATGCGGCCTCTCCCCAGAGCCCGTGCGAGGGGAAGCAGGTCCTGTGGAGCCCCGAGCGACTTCAGCGGCCCTCCTCTGCTCCGGGAGCTCCAGCAGAGATGCACAAGCTAGTTCCTGTGGAAGACCCAGTGCTTTGTTTTCGTTCTCCAGCGCGCCCCGTGGAGATGCCCAGCAGGCTGCCTGGGCTCTGCAGAATTTATTTATTTATGTGGGAGCTCAGCTCTGAGCATGGAGCTGAAGGGTGCTTGGTGGGGGGCCTTCTCACAGCTGCCTCCAGGGGCTCGTGTGGGACTGAGACCCAGCAAGAGAGCGGGCCAGGGAGACAGACCAGCGATCAGCCTCGCCTTGTACGGACCCCTGCACTGGAATCCTGGCTTGAGCTGAGCGGTCGGGAGGCCCCTGCCTCATGGGGGAGCAGGGCTGCAGATTGCTTGGCGACTGGCCTCTGGGTCCACCCTTCACCCAGGACGTGCTTGGGAGATTCGGGGTGACGAGATGGGTGTCTGGGGCCCTGACAGGATGGGAGTCAGGCAGTCTCTGAAGTCGGATTCCCCTTCTCCCTCTGACATCTCAGATCACACACCAGCTTCTCGGCGCCTTCCCAGTGGGGGCAAGTGCCCCCTCTCTCCTGTTTCCCTGGCTACGTGTCATCCCAATAACGTCAGGGAGAAAAAGTTCAGCGTCTGCGGGGCAGCCGTGGTTTTGGCGTTCTAACGAGGCAGCCAGCATCAGCGTCAAACAGCACTTCCTCCTCTGCTGCCACCCGCCAGGGTGGGAGGTCCCGCTGGCCAGGGCAATCGCTCTGATCCCCGCATCTGGAGGCGCCCCAGAGGTCCCTTCACAGCCCGATGTCCTGATCTGGGTGGCAGGCTCGTGGCCGGCAGCTGACAGGGAGCAGGCAGGACACCGCCACTGCTAGAATCTGCGTTTATGGATGGAGAAGCCCCGTGAGTAGGGGCGCCGAGCAGGCTCCTTGGGCATAGCCCACTGCTGAGCCTGTTCAAGAAGCTTCTCTGAAACGGTGTGGGGAGGGTGTGGAAAGGAGGGAGAAATGATCTGAAAGCGATAGAGGATATGGGGCTCGCCCCTGCCTATTTCTGGGGCCCTTTTGGAATCCCGAATGGTAAGGTCTGTGCAGATCAGATCAGATCGGCTTGTTTAAAGGACCACCAATCCCTCTCCCAGGTCCGACACCTGCAAAACCAGGGCCTGTGTTAGTGGGGCCAACATTTAAATGTCCTTTCTGCTCTGAACAGAGGCACTTTCCAGGAAAATCCATCTTAATCCTCCAGCCACAACTCGGAGGGCACCCAGATGACCCCGAGTGACCGCACTGGAGCTCAGCTGCTCTCTGCTGTGGCAACAGATGGCCTTTTGAAACTGCCCAATTAACCCTTTGCGCCCAAGATTCTCATGCTAATTTTTGGAAACACATCACCCAAGCAATGCCGTTTCGCACACTCAGCTCCCGGTGAGGCTGGTGGATCCCACAGTGGCGGGGCCCCTGCGTACTCATCCTGCCCTACCAAGTGCACAGCCACTGCCCGCAGCCATCCCGCAAGGGGGTTGTCACAGTCCAGACGGGTTCCTAGCCGTCCTCAGAGGGGCCGGAGCCCCTGGTGGAGGGAGGAGAGGAGGCTGGCCCATAAACGCCCACCCCAAAGTGCTTGGCATGGCCAGCCCCTGGGCCCACAAGGTGCTGCCCTGGCCAGACTCGGGACCTGGGTCAGAGGAAGCCCCAGCATCTGTGGCCACACGCTGCCACCTCCCCAATGGGCGTTTGTAAACCCAAGGACACTGCCTGGGCTCCGAAGCCCCTGGGCCCTTCTGGAGGCAGGCCCTGCTCTTAGGGCCACCAGACCTGTTCACGGGGGTGAGCAGAGGACGGGGCAGACCGGGAAGCTAAAGCCAACGGGCACCCCCAAGCCCAGCTACCACGGGCGCCTCCTGCCCTGAGATAGGGCGCGCTGCCCCCCGGGGCCTGAGGACAAGTGAGGGTTTCCCAGGCATCCTGGTGCCCCGTCACAGCCAGAGCCCAGGAGCCCTCGGCTGGGCAGTCAGTGCAGAGGGGCCTTGGCTCCTCGGAGGGAACCAGGGCCTAGTGGCCCGGTGGCACAGTCGCCCGATGGCACGCCACTGGCAGGAGGCGTCAGGCCGCCCTGGTGGCAGGTGGTGAGCGGGAGGGACGAGAAGCACTCGAGGCTCAGCAGGGATCAATCGACTGAGGGGGCTGCCTCTCGGAGCCCCCACAGCACCTGGCGCCCCCTTCTTGGAAGGCACCCCAGTAGTGCTCCAACTTGGAGTCCGAGTGCCCTCCAGAAGTGGGAGGCCTGGTAGATCCCCAACCGGGTGAGAAGCCCCGGGGCCGTCAGCGCCCAGGAACCAGCCAGCCTTCAGTGGAGCCGGGTGCCGCCAGCCTCCTCCGAGCCAGTGGCGGCTCAGCTTGTGGGGCCTCCTCCCGTGCCAGCCAAGCCTCACCAGGGCCCTGCAGGGGGAGCCTCTTCCCAGCGTACAGACACCCAGCGAGCAGGGGCAGAGCTGGCATTCAGGGAGCTGTGTCTGGCCGCAGGGCCACGCACCGGCTTCCCTTCCACCTGGGGCTTCCGTGAAGCAGAGGGTCCCAGGCCTTGTGTCCAGGGCAGGCATCCGGCCGCCTTCATCGTCCTGCCTGCCCTCCCTGAGGGTGTCTGGGCATCCAGCTTCCACAGACAGCGCCAGCCACTGCCCCGACCTCCAGGCCCCCAGACAGCAGCTCTGTAACAGGCTGGCGGAAACAGCCAGAACGAAAGCCCTAAATGAAATGCCTCACCGCCCCCCCCCCCGGCCCGCTCCCAAAATGTTAGTCCTTAGGTAAGTAATTTCCTAAAGGTATTTCTTAAATAGACATCCTCCCACGTGTGTCTTTGGAATTGGTTTTTAGAAATATAAGATGGTGCACCAGAGAGACGCTGCTGGGCCCAGGCCCCAATCCCAGAGCAGAGCCTGTGTCCCCACCTGCTATGTGCACACGACCAGAATTGGTCCTTGAGAGCCGAAGCGTGAGGCGGGGTGCATGCCGGCACGTGGCTGGCCCTCAGTATTCAGCTGCCCCTTCCTTACGGCCTCTAAAGTTTTGTCAACTGAAACCCTTGTCCCGTTTAATCTGCTTATATAACCAGAATCTGTTAAAACTGCCACTTTCTGTGGAATCCCAGCTTCCGCAGGGTTTGGGGGAGTCCTGCTGGACAGCTGCTGCCTGAGGACCAGAGAAGGACCACAGCCAGCCCGGAGTGGTCCCTCCTGCCCCCGGACCTCCAGGCTGAATGCTCCTCTCTCCCGTTGCCCCTGCAGATGGCAGCTCTCCAGAGCCCCTTCTATGGGGATAAAATGAACCTCTTCTCCCTCTGCCAGAAGATCGAGCAATGTGATTACCCGCCACTCCCTGGAGAACATTACTCTGAGAAGGTGAGTTGCTGCCAGGGGCCAGGCCTGGTCCGACCGGACGGCCATCAGTGGCTCGCGAGGAGGGGCAGTCCCAAATAGCACGGCTGTGGGGTTGAGCTGGGGTTCACTTGACAGGGTGGAGAAGGGAAGATTTCTGGGAAAGTGACTCAGAGGGGGAAAAAATAGATTAATTTTACCGAAGAGGTTTCACGGACACCAGTGCGGGCCCCCGACAGCAGTGCTGTAGCCCCCCCGCTGGCACAGAGCGGCGGGAGCTGGCTGAGGCGGCCCCTGTCGCCACACTTCTGCCCATTTGGCTCCCAACCCGGTGCTTGAGTGTGAGGCTCGCTGCTGCGGGTCCCGGAGACGGGCTCTGTGTGGTGTCAGACAACAGGAACCAGACGCGGAGGCAGGAGGTGGCAGGCCCTCGGCCAGCCCCATACCACCGTTGGCTGCCGCTCTGCTCCCATGACAGGAAACCAGGCAAGCAGACTGGCCTCCTTGCTGTCACAGACCTAAGTCACACCTTTTGGGGTTTTTTTTTTTTTCTTTTCTGCTTTATTTCCCAAACCCCCCTGGTACATAGTTGTATATCTTAGTTGCAGGTCTTTCTAGTTGTGGGAGTTTGGGTTTTTATTTTCAGTGTTTCATACTGGCTGCAGGGGCTCTGGACACAGACTCTGACAGGTCTGGCATCGGGTGCTCCAGGTTCTAGCTGTGTGTGGGCATCATCTTCCTCAGTTCCATTATCTTGAAAACAGGGCTAACACTTCACCTTCGTGGATAAAATGTGAGGATGAAATGACAGGTCTACAGCACAGCATGGCTAAGGATGTAGACAGATGCATGGGTTTACACTCTCCCTTCACTGCTCTTGGACGAGTCACTGAACTTTTCTGAGCCTCAGTTTCCTCATCTGTAAAGTGGGGATAATCCTAGAATTTACCTCCCAGGGTGCGTGTAAGGGTTAAGGTGATGCACGTGACATGCTCAGTCTAGCACCTGGCTGACATTGACCCCAGCATCATCAGAAGTAGCCGCTGGAGGAAACACAGCGCCTGGCTCAGAGTAAATGATAGAAAGGGTCACCTTCTGTTCCAGGTTAATGCTGGCAGGCGTGAAGGGGAGTCTGAGACCTCCCTGGGCCTCACGATGATGACAGCCTCATTTATGACCCACTGTGTAGAATCCTGCCCCCAGCCCATTTCACCTCCGAGGAAACTGAGACGCAGACAGGTTAAATAGCTTGCCCAAGGTCACATAACTTGCAAGTGGTGAAGGCGGGATTTGAACCCCGAGGACCCTGCACCTGGCCATGCGCCAGCCTGTTTCTTGCTGGCACACCTCTCAGTAGTCGATTGTCCAGTGGGGCTGAGGTGCCTCTGTGCCCCTCACTGCCCTCCCAGTCCTGAAGGCCTTGGGGGAAGCAGCCCTTGTCTGCCAGGGGCTGGAGCCTGGGCAGGCCAAGCCGCAGAGACCAGGTGTGCCAGTGTGCTCTCACCCTGTGTCCAGGCAGGCCGACCAGTAGGGCCACTGGCCACCCTCCTCCTGGCAGCCTTTGTGCTCAATGCCACGCTCGCTGGCTCTGCAGCCTCCCAGGGGACGCAGGGTGAGGGGCAGGGGCACGCGGCCCCGTGGAGTTGCTCAGTGCGCGCTCTCGTGGCTGTTGCTCTAGTGGCTTACAGGGTTCTACTACGTACCTTTGGAGGAGGTACTCATGCTCTGGAGGGGGAGTTGGCAGAAAAGGAAAACCTAGTTAATAACTAGTTTTTAAAACTAGTTACCAAGTTAATAGTTGCATTTGGTTTTTCTTTTCTGACCTTTTGTTTAAATTTGGACTTCAGAAGCAAGAAGCTTGAAGCCATGCAACTTGGAGTACATCACAGCTTCCCTGTGCCTCAGTTTCCCACTATAAATGGGAACCATAATCCAGTCAGTCGCTCCGCCTTCGTGAACCTACACCCCAGAGCACCCGGCGCTCACCAGTTACGGGCCCTTTCTAGGTCGTGTGTCTGGGAACAAGGTGCTTCCTAGCTTTTTTACCTAACTTTTGAAGTTATACCACTTCCTAGAGATGAAAATAAGACACTGTACTATTTTTGTTTCTCTTGATTTCTGAAATTTTCAAACATGGTCTACTCACAAGAGCAGTGGGGTCACAAAGACTTCACCTTAATCTGGGTTTGAGTCCTTTAACCTGTCAGAGGCCAATCACAGCTGCCCTCCCCTGAATACTGTTAGGAATAAGGGTCTGAAGGTATTGCGTCCTCACGGGCAACCTCAGACTCCAGGAGCGTCCCAGCAGGCCAGCGGCTCACCCACATCTGCCAGGGGCTTCCGGGGTTTATGATGCAGTGGAATCCCCAGGTGGCACCCAAGTTGGAGGGGATGCTCAAAATGTCCCACCTGGAGGAAGCCCTTGTTTGCAGCCTGACAGACCCCAGGAGTGACTGTGTGTACAGTAGCCCAGGGCCTCCACATGACCTTCCAGCATCCAGCATCAGAGTCCCTGAGCTTGGCCACTGAGTCCCCGTGAGCCCCTCTTCGGCAGCAGCCCTCTCCCCCGCTGCTGCCCAACCTGACCCCACAGGGCCAGCCAGCCCCTCCAGCAGCCGGTATTTAAATGAAAACACAGCAGCGAGCCCAGTGATGCAAGTTAAGATGTAGGCTTTTTAAGGTCATTATTTTAATTACCATTAAAATAATTGGCACTCTGGCTATCAGAAGGGAGGCGATCAGAGGCTCAAGGTGCCCCTCCCCCACCCTGAGGCGGGCGCAGCCTTCGGTGTCTGTGTAATTAAAAGCTCCGTCTTTCATGAGCACAATCAAGAGGCCAGGGGGTGGGCAGGCTGCAGCCCTGCTGCATGTTAATGCATTTATTATGATCAATAAGCCCTTGCCTTGAGTTTTGTCCTCTGGTTTGGGTATCTGCATGACTGACAGCAGACACACACACACACAGACACACACACTTGCCCAGTAGTGTGGACAGTTCAAAATTATTTGGAGTCAACCACTCTCAGGGTCTCAAAGCACGGCCGTTGGGGCCAGACAGACCTAGGATTGGCACTGGCTCTCCCTGGTGGCGGTGTTAGCAGGCCCTGCGACTCACCCCTCTGAGCGTCCTTCCTCACCTGCTCGCTGTGCGGGCTAAATGAGTCAGTGCAGAAGGGCTGGGGACGAGCCTCCGCAAGGCCGCTTTCTTGGGAGTAACACCACCGTTCTCTCCCCGCAGTTACGAGAACTGGTCAGTATGTGCATCCACCCCGACCCCAACCAGAGACCCGACATCGGCTACGTGCACCAGGTGGCCAAACAGATGCACGGGTGGACTTCAAGCACCTGAAGGCGGACACAGCGTGCCTTCCCAGAGCCAGCAACCACTTTGCCTTACCTGAGTCTTCTCTCCAAAGTGGCCACCTGGTCGCCTAGATCAACTAAGACACGAGGGTTCAGCAGGTGCCCCAAAGGGGGCCGGGCTTTGCAGCAGACGCTGAATGCAGAGCAGCTGGGGGGAGGGGCACTGGTCACCTGCGACCAGTGGGCAAATTGCAAAGTCCTTTCTTTAACGGTTGTGGACAGTCTCAGCTGGGTTGTTAACAAGGTGGGTGGCTCAGCGAGCCACGGGTGCACCCCTTGTATCTGGATTGTAATGTGAATCTTTAGGGTAATTCCTTCAGTGACCTGTCGAGTCTATACCACCAGAACTGCAGGCGGCTGTGTGATGCGTAGAGAGCCTTTGAAAACGGTTAGGAACAAGTTCAGTTTAGCTCTTAGACTCTGTTCAAACAATCAAGCCGTGCGCTTAATTTACTCTGTTGTAAAGGGAAAAGTGGAAATAATTTTTTTAAGTAGAGCGCAGATTTTCCTAATATTTTTATCTACGTTTATAACTTGATGAATGACGAGGAGGAGAGCCCAGCGTCTGGCATGGAGCTTCAGAAGGCAAACAGTATTTGAAAGCTCAGCCGTCTTCTCTGAACCCCTGCTACGGACCAGGCCTTCCCTCACCTGCCTGAATGCTGGCAGTTCACCTAACACCCAGTGTTAAGCGTTTTCCTCTGTGGGAAGGAGGCATGGGATATGGAAAATATAAATGTACAGTATGCTCTCAGGCTGTTCTCTGTTCAAGTTCTGGTTCTGCAACTTCCTAGCATGACCTTGGGCAAGTTTCTTAGCCTCTCTGAGCCTTAGTTTCCTCATCTATAAAGTGGGATTCATAATATCTGCCTTCAGGGTCGCTGACAGATTTTGAAATAAAACATGCACGTTATCTAGCACATTGCAGACGATCCGCAAAGGCTGCCACTCAGCCCTTCCCAAAACTGAGGTCCACGGACCGCGCAAGTCAAGAATTAATGTACGACTGTACTATGTGTAGGAAGCCAGAAGTGTGCTCATTTATTTCTTGTTCCCAAATAGGATTAACTGTGAAGACTAATTTATAAATGTGAACTTAAGGAAAACTCAAGCTCTGAAGGAAATAGTTTGAATTTTTGTTTTTATACTCAAGTTAATCCTCAAATGGTCTAAGTTGTCATCCACTGACTTGGTGACAGTTCAGCCCTCCAGACAGAGCACACGCCCGCCCGCTCTGCTGGTGTCCTGGTCAGGTGCTCTGAGTGCGGCCACCTCGCTGACCAGGCCTCCCTGGGGATAAAGGCCTGGGGCTGGGCCACTGCCCCATTTCCATGTGTGAACTCTGTTCTACTGTAACACTGTCGGGTTTGAGAGATTTTCTTCAGATGCAACCTTTGCTTTGTACTTGTTCTCCGTGTTTGAAATAAAATGGGGTAAGAGGGGTTACTTCTGTGAATGAGTATGATTCATGGATAGTTTTAAAACAGCTTCACACTGCAGCACAATTTCTTCAGATGCCTTTAAAAACAATTTCTCAGGCCCCAGACATTCTGAGTAATCCCGGAATTTTTTAAGCTCCCCAGATAATTTTGATAATTGTCAGCCAAGTCGCTGCCCTAAATAATTCCATTGTTCTCCCTACCCGACTCCTGGCAGTTTTAACAAGGGAAGCGGGCCCAAGAGTGGGTTCTCTCTGGAGACCGTGGTGCTGGGCCTCTTTCTCAAGTCCCCCAGCCACGCTTTCTCTGGGAGGGAGTCAAGGCCCTGTCTCCTGCCTAGCACTTACCACTGAAAGTTTTCCTGATCCCAGACAGGTTTTTTGCAAACATTCTGCTTACAACTCTCAGAGCCCCTACTCTGTCTCCCTTGGTAGAATCAGCCTCGGACACAGACGAACTTGCTTTCTGCGTGCTAGCCACTTTCAACTGCATGGGAATAATTCTGCCTACCAGGACTCTCTGGAGACATACAGTGTCAACCATGCACCAGGCCTGAATGTTGTGAAATGATCATATCCTAATTATTACAAACAGTAAGCCCCAAAGCATTCCTTTGACGTCCATGAAACTGGCCAGAGTGGAGTTCACCCAGTTTCATGCAGCTATGGCCAAGCAAACTATCCACCTTCCTGCTTTTTCTTGGTACTTAGAACTGATCATATCTATTTCTTTCCTACGTGGCTGCTGGGGCAAAAGGCTGGGCTGTACTCATCCTGATAAAAAACAAAGAACCTGGGACCACCCGGAACAAAGAGAAAAGTCAGTCAGCACAAGGGGTGGGCAGCAAAGTTCCTCTCAAGAATCAGAGAAGCCCACCTGACCTCCAGCAGCAGATGAGGCCTCGTCTGTCTCCTGGAGGGTGACCTTGCTCGTACTCCCACCTGAAGGCAGACTGGCACTCGGGGAGGGATTAACATCTTGAAGGGGAGGCCAGGGCGATGCGCCTTAGTGGCCAAAAATAAAAACCACACGGCCTCCAGACCTCAGCCACTCGACTGGTTTTCATTTTTTATTGGGTTTCATTCAGCAAACACTGGCCGAATGAATGTCTTACAGGGGAGCCTCCACTGCCCCCAGTCTTCCAGAGCCGTAAGCACCATCCACTGACTCCATTCAGGAAGTGTCCATCGTCTGGACTGTTTCTTCCAGCACCTCAATGTCGAGGGCAGTGACTTTCTCAGTGAGGACGGCTGTGGTCCCTTTCTCACACCTGTATCGGCCAAACCTATTGAGAGAACAACAAAAGCAGAGTTAGGATCCCCTTGAGGGGCCCGCCGGAGGGCTGGAGAGAAGGATAAGCACCAGGCGAGGCAGTGAGCAGGCCTGAACCCCTCCTGCCTCTCCTGAGCCCCAGCTCTGCACCCCCAAGGCTCTCTTCGTCCACTCTCATGCTACGAACGGGCCCCTGGTAGACATGCTGCACTTTAGCAAAGATCACAGAGGGCGCCTGGCACCCAGGGGGCCCTCAATTTCCTTCCCCACCTTACCACCCCCAGAAGGCGCTGGAACCATTTGGTCATTTGCCTTCAAGCTTCAGCATCGCGACAGCGCCTTTCAGGAACCAGCAGGAAGCGAATCCTTTCATTACGGTGCTGTCGTCACCCTTCTCTTGTGCAGCAACAAGGATGACCTGTTACCTTAAACGCTTTAAAAATACTTGGAAGCATAAACAGTATAAAAATGGCGCACGGCCAGACTCTGGGCTCGTCACTTTAGACCATACTCTGGAGACTCCAGAAGGGAGAGTTACCTGTCCCCTGCAGGGACACAGGGGACCGCCACTAGGACACACCCGACACTTTCCGTCTTGGCGTGAATCTGACGGAGGCCTCCCTGAGCACAAGGCAGTCTGTAAGACACAGATTTGAACTGCGAATTCTCGCAGTGGGGCCAGGAATTGCGATACTGTCCAACAGCAGCACAGATCCAGCTGTTCCTCTGCTCTGTCCCCAGCTGGGACGTTCTGTCAACCTGGCATGGACTAACAGAAGGCTGCTGGCTCTGCCATGACCACGTGCTCCTGGAAAACCCGTCCTCTCAAATGGGCACTCACGCTCAGAGGGAGCAGGAGGCAGAAAAGAGGGTGACGTAAGAGAGCTCAGTGTAAACTCGGGCCAGCGCGGCCAAGGAAGGACAGCTGGGCTTCACTTCCGCTCACCCTGCCCGTCCCCTCACACTCTCTTCCAGGATCTGAGCAGGAGCACATTTTAAGATGTGCCCTGCCCCTCCCCTGCTGGTGTGGAGATGTGGCTCCTTCCCCCAGAAGGGAGCCCTGGCAGCTTGTTGTCCTGGAGCCAGAGCCCCACGTGGCTCCTGTGTGCCTGACCCCTCTCAGCGGCAATGTCCACGGGAGGCCTGGACACCCAGGAGCTGCCTCACCATCCTGGGTCACAGCGCTGGGTTTCAGCAGCACGCAGGGCGGGCTTCTGCCTTAACCCACGGTGGACTGCAAACAGGGTGGGGATGGCCGAGAGCAGAGGAGACTGTGTGCACGTGGAAGGTCAGGTCCACACCAGGACTGGGCACAGCATGCCTGCCCAGGCCTAAGGCTCTGCCCCCACCCTGACTGTCCACTCTGGGAAGGCTCTCCTAACCCAGGCAGTGCCCCCATCAGCACCCACTGGCAAAAAGATAGTGAGATTCCTGAGTGTGCACTATTGCTGCAGTGCTGCCACCTGGCACCTGCTGCAGAGCCCAGGCGCTGCGGGGGAGCAGCTCCGCACGGAGGCGGGGAACTGACACCTGCCCTGCGCCCAGCCCCTGCAGGCCACCTCACTGCATCTTCACAGGTAACCAACGGGGCCGTTTTGTTTCTGTCCTCGTGCACACACGGCCTCCTCTACAGGTGAGTGACCTACGGCCCAGGGAAGTAAGATGTGCCGCTGGTGCACGCCTGTTTGGACAAGGACTCCTGGGCTGAGCACAGGTCCCTTGTTCAACCATAAATACTACTTGTCAGTGACTCAAACGTGGCTTCCAGAATCCTCACCCAGGACATGGGTTAGTCTGGACAGAGTGTAAACACCTCCCCGCAAACTCTTTCACCATGGACTTGCTCAGGTCCTGCAGCATCTTGCAAGTACCGGGCGACATGGGCCATGCAGTGGTCCTCGGCTCCCACCATCAGGGAGCTCAGCAAAGAGCTAAGCCTGCTCCCCAACACGGCTCTCGGCCCGAAAGGTGGTATCCCTTCCTGCTAAAGGCCACATAAATTCCGTGGGGCCATTAGAGATCACCTAGTCTAGCTCCATCATTTCACAGACAGGGAGACTGACTTGCCCAAGGTCACCACACCAGGCAATGGCATTTCCCCAACCCCTGAGCCAGAGCTCTTTGCTGCTGTGCTGCCCCACCCTGTGGAGAGAACAGTGAGTTTCCACCATGCTGAGCACACACTGCAACGATTACCTGCTGGTTCTCAATGTTCTATCCTTTCCTTGTGAATTACTCCCCATTTGGAAATGAGCACATGTAGTGGGGTGAAGCAAGCATTCCAGAAGGTGAGGTGCTTGCTATCCTCTGGCCTAGCTGTGGGGCTGAATGGGAGGTGGCAGAGTTTATAAATACTGCTGTGCTGCATTCAGATGAACGCAGCTGGAAGCGGAGCTCCAGGAGCCCCCTCTTGAGCTGCTCAGGCTCCAGGAAGAGGTCAGGAGCCACAGAATGGTCAAGCAGCCAGACAACCATGTGGGACTGCAAATGAGCAGCTCACCTGCACACACACCAGCCACCAAGGGTTGGAACCTTCCAGTTCTGCTGAACAGATCAACTAGAACCTTGTCCCCCGCCTGAGCCAGCGCCACACCCCTGAGACAGGCCGCCTATCAACAGAGGCCATCGCTCCCTGGAGAGCAGGAAGCACCAGTCAGCTCCCAAGGCTAACTTTCAGAGACTTAACCAACGGTTTATGGTTGCCTAGGGCTCTGGGACCACTGTGAGAAACGCTAGGGGCTGGCTGCCCTGAAAACTGCACCTTCTCACAGAATTCAGGGGATTCTTTAAGAGCTAGAGAAAGGACAGCAGGTGAGTCAAACCTCTCCCCCAAAGCCCCCAGCCTAGGGGCCGGCCCGGTGGTGCAGCGGTTAAGTTCACACGTTCCGCTTCTCAGCGGCCCGGGGTTCACTGGTTCGGATCCTGGGTGCAGACATGGCACCACTTGGCAAAAGCCAAGCTGTGGTAGGTGTCCCACGTATAAAGTAGAGGAAGATGGGCACGGATATTAGCTCAGGGCCAGTCTCCCTCAGCAAAAAGAGGAGGATTGGCAGTAATTAGCTCAGGGCTAATCTTCGTAAAAAAAAAAAAAAAAAACCCAGCCTAGGGCTCTTTTCTGGGCCCCACTCCACCTCTCCCATAAACATTTTACAAGTTACTTTTCTACATCTGACAGCAGCCCACAGTCATAAAGCAAACAATGGCTCAAAGGTCTGTTGTGTAAGGCTGGCCTGGGGACACTGGATTACCTTAACATGGCTAAGAGTCAGGAGAACCCTGTCCAGATCCCAGAGAGAGATCATGGCTGGCACGGAAGCCAGGGGCCACAGGAAGAATCCCACCTCCTCCACTGACCTCGTCCCCTTCTTGTTGGGCACTGAGTATGGGCGGAGAAAATCCAGCTTGCTCTTGCTGATGACACAGAGATCAATGTTACTTCCAGACCCCAGGTCATTGAAGATGCCAGCTGCAATGGCTTCACTCACCAGCTTCTTGGCTTCCTCCTCCTGAAAAAGAGAATGGTGACAATCATGTCCACAGCGGAACTGAGGGCCTGCTCTCACGTCCACAGAGCACTTTCGGCAGCATGCACAAAATCACCTGCGAGGGAGGCATGCTGTTCAGTGCCCGTTGGACGGACGAAGAAAAGGCCTCAAAGGACCTCAGTGATTTGCAGAAGCTTCCTCAGCCCGTAGAGCAGGACTCAGGCCTCTCAAACCCTTATGCTTGCATCCCCTCTCCAACACGCTGCTTCACATCAGACAACCGCCACGTAACTGAGGACTGGGGCTAACAGAGCAATTCAGCCTCTAAAACAGCGGTCAGTAAACTTTTCTTGTCAGGGGCCAGGTAGTAAATATTCTGGGCTTTGTGGATATACAGTCTCTGTCGTAACTACTCAACTCAGTCATGGTAGCACAAGACAGCCACAGACAATACGCAAACAAACGTGTGTGGCTGTGTGCCAATAAAACTTTATTAACAAAAACAGGTGGTGAGCCAAATCTGGCCCATGGGCTGTAGTTTGCTAACTCCTGATAAAAATGTCTAACAATGCTTGGAACCTGCTTTCTGGAAACATAATGAAGAAAGTCAATATTATGGGGGAAAAAACTAACACCAAAACACGACAATAGTTCTGGGAAAATGGTGGCAGAACCAATGAGGACACTTCTTGCTCAAGACAATTTATCACCTCCCACTGATGAGCCTCCATGTTTGCTGAAGTGATTCCTTTCTTTAAATCACTCTCCCTTCTATTTCTCCTTTAAGAAGCAAGTCTAAGTCCCCAAGAGTTACTGGTGAAAAAGTGGATTAATTCATTTCTTATCCAAAAGGCCTATCACACGCCAGGTCCAATGCCAGGAGATAGGGCCAAAGAAATGGATGAGGCCCCACGGTTCCCGCCCTGCAGGTACTTGGAGTCCACTGGGGGCATAAAACCCAAGTAACTACAATACAGTGTGATAAGAACTAACAGAAAAAGCTCTGGGCACACCAGCTGGAAGGGCTGAAAGGTCACACACCAGAAACTCAGAAAACGGCAGTAAAACAGAAGGCAGGCAGCAGAGGCAGCAAGGTAGGACCTGGGGAACACCAAGTTCAAACTCTTTATGCAACAAGGGCAAAAATGAACCAATCTCCCAAGGAGGGTCCTCTAACTTGTGCTGCAGTCCCTTCCCACTCCACTGGGACATGAGAATCCACAAGCCTGCAAGCTGAACTAAAGAGCTCCTCCAAGTAACACCCTTTGAGAAACCTGACTCCCCACCCCAAGCTGCAGCCTGAGAGCATCAACCGGCCAATTCACTGACTTCCAGCTGTGGGAAGATGTGAGGGACCACTCAGGGCTCCTGCTCCTCTGCCTGCCATAAGCCAGGAAGTGGGATTCCAGTGACATGAGCACCCTCTACAGCCTGAGAGAAGGATAGAGAAGGCTCTGCTGGATGTGGGATCCTCTGCAACCCAGCAGCAAGGCTAGGAGTCATTCGGAACTTTATCCCACCGGGTTTTCTCACTTCCTCAGTGGCACCTATGTGGGGCCGACGAAGCCAGTTATTCTCTTGCGCATATACAGCCTCGTAAGAATTCATTCAAACAGGATCCTCTACTTGGGAATTCTCTCCTGGACTCACCGCAGTCCCCGAGGCCAAAAGCCTTACCAGAAACCAGTGAAAGTGGAAGCAAAGAAAGCACCCTAGAGAAGGAGATGGCTGCTGCGGCTGCTGCCACACAGAGAGAAACAGCAGCCACTAACTTAACAAATGCAACCTCATTCCGACTTGATCTTGTTAAACGACCCTAGACACGCGCGTGTTGTGTGTGAGTGCAGGGGGCACCTGCTTATTCCCCTGCTCCTGACCCACCATCTCTTTTCCCCTTCTCTTCTCTGCTGTTTTCCTATCTCCTTCGCTTTGCCATCGCTGCTTTTCTCATCACCACCACTTTGAGCCAGCCAACAGTACCCAGGGAGCGTCACAAATCCTGTGGGCAACACTTGGGCCCGCAGAGCTAAATTCCCCAAGTTATTTTATATTTGGGGGTGGGGATGGGGGAGACTTAGAGGCATCTGAAATATGCACATGATATGAGGCGTGCAGAGCTAATGTCAATCAATTAGAACTGGCACATAGATACCAGGATGCTGACAGTGCTAAGATTATAGCTGAATCTTCCTCTATTTTGCAAACATTCTACAACGTGAGTAAACTTACAAACTCAAAAATGTGCAAACTTTGACAACCAGAAGGACCTACAACTAAAATATACAACTATGTACTGGGGGAGCTTTGGGGAGAAGAAGGGAAAACAAATGTGCAAACTTTGAAATGGACTATGTAGAGCTTGATCTCCTCATAAAATTATGGTATATGCTGTTATTTAAGTGTGACTGCCTTTAAAAACTGGGAATTTGCCCTTTAAATTCCTTTCCTCCCCACCAATTCTAGGGAAGGTCATTGGTTAAGGAAGAAAATCTCACATCCCAGGTCTTCCCCGTCCCACCCCTCCGACACCAGGACCGAAGATGCTGTGAAATGGAATGAGCTGTACGTTCTACTGGGCGCCTGCTGTGATGAGCCAAGGACCAAGTCCAGCACTCTGGTGGCCATCATTCTTGCCCCCGCCCACAACCGTCTTTTGGGGTTGCTATCGTCAGAAACTATGGCTCAGAGTCAATGCCTCGCCCAAAGTCACACAGCTAGTAAACAGGAAGACGTCTCCTTCAGGCTCCAGAGCCTGAATGCCACAGCGCCACACCAGCTCACAGGGAACTATCTCAGCTGTGGGCTGGGGGCTCCTTGGCAAGTACAGGACAGAGGACAGCAGCTCCCTGATTCATTCAGGCTATGTCACTCCCCCATCACCAAGGATCTCCAGAACCTGGGCAAGTTTAAGAGAAAGAGGATGGTTGCCAATTTCTCTTTGGGTCACCTAGCAGCTCCTCTGACAGTCATTTCCATGGTGGGGGCAGGAGGCCCTGTGTTTCCAAGACTGCCCACAGATGGCCACCTAAATGTTTCCACCCTGTAACATGGCAGAGATCAATATAAAAAGATCCAAGGTCTTATTTCACCTATCTCTCACCCCCACCAAAACCCTCAAAATGCAAGTAGGGTAAAAATCACCAAGACTCTATTGTCTACCCATTACTTACAGAGTTAATGTCTTCAACAAATATTTACAGGCACCTACTACGTTCCAGGAACTGCTTATGTCGAATACTGTCTTTTACCATAGTATTTCCATATCCAGAATTCTAGTCACATATGCAAATATGCTACTGGGCATATTCATACTGTGTTTTCTTTATAGTAGAATTTCACAATTAAACAACTCTTGTCTTTAACACGTGCTACCAAATATTTAGGAAAACTATCAAGAAAAACCACAAACTAAAAGCAAGAGGCGAGGAAACACCACATTTTCATCTGTGTCTGGCCCACGATAAACGCAGGAAGCACCGTTCCTTCCTTTCACAGGGAAACCACACCTCCCTCTTCTGGAAGATGTGGAGTGACCCGAGCTCTGAGCAGCATCTGCCTGGGGACAGCTGCTCCAGAGGGGCTCTGACGAGGGCCCTGCAGAGCCCTGAACCCAGCTGGTCAGGCCCAGGTGTGATGTCCTCCCCTAGCCAGCTGCTCATGGATTTCCATTGCTAGTCACAAGGGAACTTGGAATCAGTGTGTTGATGGATTAGCAGAACTCATCCTGGCTACCAGAAAAATGGTCCTCCAGGCCAATGGCAGCTTCCTTTTACTTTGAGATGCTCAGCCAAAAGACCACCATGACCCCGGTGATCAAAAGGTAGTTGGGGAACCTAGGTTCAAGGTCATCTGGCAGATGTGGAGGCAGACAGACTGGGTTTGAATCCCCAGTTTCCCACTTATTGCTGTGCAACCTTGGGCAAGTCACTTTACCTCTCTGAGTTCACTGTCCTCTGTAATAGAGTGATGATAAATTAGGATTTATCACAAAATTGCTGCAAGAATTAAAAATAAAGTATAGAAAGCACCTACTATAGTGTCTGGCATGTAGATGCTGCTTAATAAATGGTAACTTATTTAATAAAGCAAGCCAGAGGGCTCCTTGAGACACAGTTTAGCTCTAAGCAGTGCCTGCCTGTACCAAACCCCAGGCCAGGAGGAGGAGGTCCAAACAAACCTGCTGACAAATCCTCACACAGTGCCATGGAGAAGCTCCTATAATAATTAATCCAAGCAAAAAGCACACTCCCTAAAAGTTTGGAGAATATAAAAGGAGCACTTCCTGCTTTATGGCTACAAAGACCAAACTAACTGGGAATATCAGTCCCCCGGGCCACCCCTGCTTCTTAAATGAGATTACAATAAGAGTGATGTACTGTACCACAAGTCAGCTGTGACAAGCAGCACTTTATAGAGCTATCTGTTTGTCTCCATCACCGCATCGCACAATGTGTCCCTGGACTCCAATGTGCAGCTCCATTTACCGCTACATGACAAATGGGCAGCACTTGTAAAAGGCACAAAGAGGTCCACGTCGGCCATGTAATGGTCACCACAGCTGTACCCGAGTGCTTGAGGGGACAAAACAGACCCCCAAGTTCATTAAACTGACCAGTAATGGATCTTTCAAAAAGTGCCTTAGGAATCGTACAGAAAAGGCTAAAATAAATAACTCAGCATGGAAGGCTAATCTGAAATGGTGTTTGATAAATTATTTATAACACAGGCGATTGTCTGCATTTAATATTGGAGCTACTAGTAGCATCTTTAAAAGATGATTTATGTGTTGTAATGCTATTAAACTTTATATTGGCCCACTGCTGGCTATAAAGTCTGCTGAGATTTAGAGAATGAGTTTTAAACTGTCACTGCAGCATCACAGGAGATGGAGGCCGTATTAAATCTTTACTTTAAACCTGTTATCTAGAGAGTTGCATTTTGTAGACACTCACAAACTGATAGATTACCTCGGCATGCGCTGTGGTGCAGGCCCAAAATAGTACTGCAAAGAAACTTCTCCACATTATTCTCGTCCACAGCTACAATCGAATTTCTCTTCTCACTTAAGCGGTTTCTAGATTGGGAATGTCACCAGAGTAAAATATGGGTGCCCAGCCAATGGGCGCCCTGGACAGTTCAGCATCAAATTAATAGTCTTTAAATAAACCCTCTCCATTCAACTGCTCAGTTCCACATTCTCAGCAGTGCTTTGCTCATGCTGGAGGCAGGCAGAATATTAAATATGCATTTGACTGAAAACCTAACACTATTTTAAATACAACTGTGGAACATGAAAATATGTGTATCTGGCAAGTCATTTGAAAAAAATCAATTTGTAACTTGTTTTTTTAATTCTTTAAAAAGAAATTAAATTCATTATTTGCTGGAAAATATATTCCATTTATGTAGCAGAATCACTGACATTAAGGAGTTGAAAACGGAAGAAATCTTCAGCCTTTTCTGTGAAGAATAGAGCTTTCCTGGCTCTCGTTTTCCTGGGCATTGAAGAGGTGTCCCTTTGCCTTCTGTCCCATGGTCACATCAGGAGTCAAGGGACAGTGGCTCTCCTACCTTTGCTCAAGGGTAATAAGGATGTGGGTGGCAGCACAGCTGAACTCGCACACAACTTTCATCAATCTTCCTATTTACTACCAAATCTACAAGGACCATTTAGTTCGTGACAGTTTGCACCTTTACTCAACAACCAAGGATTTTACTCAAGAAGAATGAAGTAGTCCAAATTGATCTTGGAAAATCCACATATCTTTTGTCAGTAGGATCTGAAACAGCAAAAAATGCCATTGCTCTGATGATCTCAGCAGAGCAGATCAAAGTCTGGGTGTGACAAGAGTTTGGACTCCAAGAAGAGGACCAAAACCATGTCGTCTCCATCTCTGTATCCCAGGCGCTAGCAAGTGCTTAGCACGGACATCAACAAATGAAAAATGAAAAACTGAATCAACGTCAAATGCACTCATGGCTTTGCCAAACTAAGAGACGAAATTAATTATGAGACACATAGATACCAAAATGGGATAATTCCAAAACTGCACCAGTCACAAGTGGGGACCAGGAAACAAAAGCACTCAAAGCCAGTTCAACACTCGCGAGGAAGAGGTTTAAGCACAATGTTCTGGGGCGGCCTGTCGACATGCTGAGGTTCTGACTATGCCACCGATGCGGCCTGAAGGAGTCATTCACAGCCGATGGTTGAATAAAATTTAAAGAGCTCAAAAATGTGTTTAAAACAGTCCCCCCAAAAGCAGTATGCTTCCTGCACTTTGTAAGAGACCGGATGCATCCCATGTGTAGCCACATATTTTATAGAGGAAAAGGTTAATTTTTTTTCAGACTGGGCTGTGTGACAAATGCAAAGTTGTCTGAGTTTTTGGCTTGAGCTGTTCGGGTAAACACAGTCTGCCTGTGTGAACACCTGGGAATTGTTGGGTACAACTGACATGCAGCTGGTGCTGAGTGCCCAGAGCAGGGAGTGAGGTGAGTGACGGTGTCTCTACCATCTCCACCAAGATGGCGCTGCCAATTCTTCCCTCGATAGCCTTTTCTGGCGCCCAGCATCTGGGTGATGCAAATAGTGAAGGGCAAACATGCTGTGAGTGCAGGAGTGACTAAGGGGTTTTCAGCAGGGATGGGAAGGAGTGTTCATGTTCAAGGAACTGCCAAGCAAGTCACTGCCAACGTGGCCTGTCCCAGATCACTGAAGGACGCAAATGCCTGATCACAACTCAGGCTGAGAAGAGGAGAGGTCCGAGGCTGCACAACCGCAATGAGGCAGAAAAGGCGACCACAGAGCACTGCAGAACAAGAGCTGGGTCACTCATGAACACAGTACTTAACTCTCTCTGAGCCACAGCGTGCCCGTCAGAAGACCGGAATAATGCCTCTGTCCAGGAGCTGATGGGAGGAATAAAGGGACAGGAAGCGTCCTTGACACACAGATTTTACAAACAGAAGTGTTAGCAAGTTCTAGGAGAGAAGGAAAGAGGCAAGGGTGTGAGAGAACTTGTAACGCGGGCACCCGCCACATCCCTGGGTCTGAGCCAACACTTATGTTACTTATTTAATCCTTATAACCACTGCCGTACAGCTGAGGAAACTGAAGCTCTAGAAAGGCTGGCTGATGTGCTCAAAGGCACGTGGCCATGTGCAAGTGGGAGTCAAGGATCCGTGCCAAGTTAGTGCCTGGCATCACCAAAGTCCATGTCTTCCTATCACACCACAGGAAAATCAGTGGTGGGCAAGAGGTTTTGCTGGATTCTGAGAGAGCGAAAGGAAGGAAAAACACCTAAGCTTCCAGAGGGAAAAGGACCAAGAGAGACGGGAACATATTGCTTTCCACAAGGAAAAGAAATCAGCGTTCACAGCATATGTGTATACAAATATATATTTCCAAGGCTGCATTGAATCAAATATAATCAGAGAAAAAAACAAGAAAGACTGGGGTTAAAGATAGCGTGAGAAATATGCTCAACAATCCTCCAAATGAAAACCAAGCTGCCCCAGGTAGTAATAAGATCTTAATAATATTTCTCTCTCTCCATAAAACAATGTGGTCAGTGATAACTTTGCCAGCATATTCCTGGAGATGCTGAAAGGGCTATCACCTGAAAACGGGGGGAAATGAAGTGAATTTGCTCCTTGGGTCACAACAAAAATAAAAAAGAAGAGCCACGTTCACACTGGGCCTATCCATCTCCAAGTCTGGAGGATGAAAACCCACTGCAGAGTGCAGGGTACATGAGAGGTGGCTATTATGGGAACTGTATTATACTGCATGATCCTGCTCCTACAGCCCCATAAGGATTAGGAAGGATTGGAAGGAGAGCCAGGCACGCAGAGAGCGCCCTTATTCTAGGAAGTTTAAAGATGGCCACATACGAAGCAAATTTCAAATGATCCAAAACCCTTGAAAGAAATGTAGCATTTACTAATGCTCTGATACTAATATGCTCCACAGACACTGTGCTAAACACCGGGAGAAGGTCTGAACAGACACAGACCCTACCCACGAAGAGTTAAGAGTCCAGAGGGGACACAAGCAGAAAGCTCACTGCAATAAGCTAAGAGTTATTAAGAGGCAGCCCTGACAATGAGACTACGGGTGTACAGAGGTCTCATGGGGCACAGGTGAAGAAGACTGGGCTGAGTCCTGACATCCAAGTAAATGGTAGCCAAGCCAAAGGACACAAGTGATGGCAGGAGTAAAGCTGTGAAAATGGGAAGAAGAAAGGTGTGGTCAGGTAGGTAGTACAGTGTGGCTGAGTACCTGAGAACCTCATGGGCCATCCAGAGAGCCAGCCCTTCAGACTAGGCAGTGGGAAGACATGGGAAATTTTAAGCTGCTGAATTAGTACTTAGTTGGATTTGTGCTTTTTGAAATTACAATCTGGAAGCAGTGGGAGAGGAGAGGCCAAAGGCAGGCAATAGGAGAGCAGATGATTCTAACAGTCCCAATGAGAGATGGTGGTAGGCCAGCAGGGGCAGGAAGGAGCATCGACAGGACTGGGAGGCTGGACGTGGGAGAGGAGGAAGCAGCAGTCAGGTGGGAATGCAGGAGACGGAGAAGCAGGGGCTGCCACCTGGACTTCAGCATCAGTCACGGGCACTGACCAAACTGAACAAACTCGGCCTTCCCAGAAAGGCCTTTTGTAACTTCTTGGCAGCTATTTTTCTGGTGGGTTGATGGGAGACAATGATTAACTTAATTATATATTCTAGACGCTGGTAAGCTTCTGCAGTAGGCACACTAAAGGGTGTCACCAAAAAGGAACAAGACAAAGGTAGAGCCAGGGAAAGTATACCGAGGTCGCTCTGGAAAAAAAAAGACCTAGGCTGTAACCAACTTGTAAATGCCAGTTCATTGGCACTGGCTCTCAAAATATGTCATCTGGCCTCTGGAATGTGGTAGAAAGAGTATAAGGGATTGGTTAACAATGGGGAAAAGAGCCGAAAGAATGTAAAGAAAGCAGCTCTAAGGGAGGATCCTGGTCATGAGGGTTTGGCCATGTGCAAAGTAATGAGGAAGCAGAAGTGGACACGCCCAAGTAAAGCAGACCCTCGAGAGGAGATGGGGGCTAGGAGGGAGCAAAGAATTTAAGAGAACCAAGAGATCCAGCTATGAATCTAGTCCTGTTACTTACAAGCTATGTGACCCTGGTGGTAAAGTCACTCAACATTTTTAAGTCCCAACTTCCTCATCTGCAAAAGAGGCCTAAAAGCCTACAGCACCAGGGTGGTCGTGAGGGCTAAACGAAGTACTCTATGCACTGAAGAAGCTGCTAGCACAGGGCCTGGTATGCAGGCAGCCCATGAAAGATGCTAACCTGATCCAATCTACCCCTTTCTCTAATGGTCACAAACACGGTTATCAAAAGCCTAGCTTCCAGAACTACCACTGCAACGGGCAACTGAGAATAACTCAGTACTTTGGTTTTCTGACTCCCAGTTCAAAGCAAATCAATGATGAAAGGAGTCATTACACTGCAAAGGAAATTCAAACTAATGCCATAAAACCCTGTGTTCACATGCGCATCTTCCATACAGAATTTACTCCTATGTCAACAAGAAGTGTGTGAAGTAGCACATTTTCATGTATTATATTTCACTAGCAATTGTATCCTAAAAGAAGGCAGGAAGAGAACTTACGTTCACTGTGTGCAGGCACTGTGCCAAGTACATTATTCCACTTACTCTTCCAAATAACCCTTTAAGGTAGGCACTACCTTATGCCCACTTTAAAAATCCAGGAAACCAAGGCTCAGAGGGCAAGTGACTAACTCAAAGGCACGTGGCCGACAACCGAGATTCAACCGAGTTTTGTCTGACCCCAGAGCCCACATTTGTTTCACTCAGGACAGCAGAACCTCAAAACAATTAGTCTCCAAAAAAGTAATGATGCTTGTCTAGTCCTTAGATGTAACTGATACCTTTTTAAGGCAGTTTACCTCTAAAATTGTTTAAAGTTGCAAATATATTGCTTAAATCATTCCCTTATTCATCTGGCTTGTTACACGTGGTAAACTTAAGGATATTCTAATGAATTTCTCCAATACAGAATGTACACTCATCAAACGCCAAAGCAAAAGCCGAGCAAATTCATGGCATCAGTGCTACATCCCAGTGTGTACATTCCCCCAAAACACACACAAAACCTCTCAGCAAACAGAATGAGTCCAACTGTCTTTAACCACCCTGTATATGTCAATGAAAAAGATACCATTTAATTTAATTTTCCCATCAGGCCATTTGTTGATTGTAAATATTAACTAAAACTGACCAAGGAAAGGCAAGTGCACTTTAATTTTCCTTTAACACTGTGGGAAGGAGTGGTGAGAGGCTAAGTGCAAACTTTTGTTAAGCCTGCCTGCAGTGGACAAACACGGTCCTCCTAACACGCCCTTCAAGTGCCGCCTATGCCCATCCTGAGATAGAGTTTTGTATTTTATAAAGGGGGCCACAGGGATGACACCAGAGGCAAAAATCAGTCTTCCACCCAGACCTCTGCAAAGCCATGTGGGCACTTTCCACTGGACCCCGTTTTTACTCCTCTATCACCCCAAGTCAATATACCTGAGTTAAAATAAACCAATGTACTTGTCAAGGAACCAAAGTTAATGAATCCTTAGATGTGTTTAATATTCTGATGTCACTGCAGTTCTCATCTTAGGAAAACTATATTCCCACACAGGAGGATGGCGACTGCGAGGGCGACAGTGTCCCACAGATACAATGTTCATTGCAAACATTTTCAAAAATCTGTACTACCAGGTGGAATTTTAAAATACCTATTTAGCACAACTTCATATTTTTAAAAATTTTTGTTTCTGCACAATTTCAGGGTTAGGGGAGAGGGGTATAAATTACCTCACAAAAACCCACAAGTCACATTATTTGTTAAGGTTAAAACTTTAACTACCTTCCTGAGGTATGCTGCTGGGCTCTCATTACAGCAGGTAATCCCACATTCCGCCACGCACAACACACTAAGTACCAGCATCTCCCAATTACACTGCCACGTAAATCTCAAAGGACATCTGAAAAGCCTACACAGCTCCTGCACCCACTGCCGAAACACAGCCACCTCTAATGGAACGTGGCAGCTTTCTAAACTAAATATTCACACGCAGGGACAGGGAGGCGAAACTCGGCCTTATCCCACACTGAAGAGCAGATGCTAATTACAGGGCCACACTGACTCGGGAAATGACCACCCAGACAACTTGAGACACTGTCTGGAGTTTCGTTTTCCTATTTCCAAATATGTTCAGCTGTCCAAACTTCCAGGATTACACAACTGAGAGAGAGGACGTTAGGGCAGGAGCCCCCAGGCCTTTGTACCTGACGCCCCCATCTAGAAGGGTCTCCTCTCGTCTTCAGGTTCCCTGTTCCACTCCTTCCTCAAACCCCAAGACCAAAAAACTCGTGAGGAGTCGCACGCTGTGAGGCCACCTTAAAGTCCCCAGGACAGAGCACATCAACTCTCCTCTGTGGCACCTCTATGCCCCTCTTCTGGGTGCCGTTTTCGGACTTTTTACCTCAGACTTTCAACAGTTGTTTGTGGGCCTGTCCACCCTACTAGGCTGTAAATGTCACTAAGAAAGGCACCATGTCTCATAACTAGGAACAGAGCTTGGCACCCAGTTAGAGATCAGTAAAACTCAAGTGAATGGAACCCAAGGTCACCTTTCATATCTCAGACGGACCCTCATCTATGAATAGTTTACAAAGGCCTTAATGGCAACTCCAGTGGGGATGCAGGTGTGCTTCTGATGGTGTGAGCACCAAGAAGCTTCTGGTTTCTTTGCCCACTCCCCTTCTACCTTTGCCAGTTTTGATGTGTTGCAGAGATTTTTGAGAAAGCACCTTTTTTTAAAGCCTTTATAATATCAGAAGGTATCCAGGGTCTATTTGTTCTTACCGTAATCATTTGGCTATTTTTGGAACTGTTTTCACCTCGGCTAGCAAAACCTAGACTTGATATAGGCTGTGATGCAAAAAAATCACTGTCATAATAGTAGTAATGGCTTTGAAATATCTCATCTAAGCCAACTTTACTCTCATGCCTCTTAAGAATTGCCAATTCCGTCAAATATTGGCAGTTCCATTTATTCAGATCTTCCGATACATAAAATTTGCTGACTTTTCCCCCTTTGAGTTGATACAGATATATGAAAACTGTGAAGCTTTTTTTTTTTGGCTAGAAATGAAACTTCTCTGCCTGTGCAAATTATAGGGGCATTTTTAAATTACCATATGTTTTAGATCAGAAGGTAAAAACAGTACAGCAGCCCATGAAAACTTTCCAGCCCGTGAAAGCTGACAATTAACTCAGTGAAATGCAGCTCGGGCCCCTCAAGAACTCCCACCCTTATAGGTAGCAGTCCCATTTAACATGTAAATATCCTGCGTTAGTAAGTTTACCATTTTTATTTTATGGTCGTTTACCTGTGCCATGTAAATGTAGATAGATACCACATTTGGATATTTAGCCCCAAATGTTATTTTAAACTTAATTTTTCCATAGAGCTATATGATTTTAAAAAAATAAGAAGAAACTTTCCTAAAATTCTGAATCACACTTCAGTGTATATTAACAAATGTGTACTGTTTGGCTGCTTTGCACACCCACATGCCCACCACCTCCCCCTTTCTGATATCGCACACCACACAAGTATAATAAACCATGTTAATATTTCATACCACTGTGAAATATGCTGGAGTATCAATTCAACATCTGCTGTCTTTAGGGTCCGGGAGTCCCGCAGAGACACTTTCAATTTGTAATTGAGTTCTATGCTGAATTAATCAGCAGTTTATCTTTTTTACTAAAATAACGTCTTCACCACTAACCCAGATTTACATTAACAATTTATGCCAAATTACCTGCCAAGGCAAAACTTATAAGATTCTAAGCTACCATCCAGTAACATTCAGTCCTATATTTCATTTCTTACATTTTTCTAACCTATACACAACAAAAGTGGAAATCCATTGTTCAAGAGCTTGTGAGCCTCTAACCACAGAAGACCTCTTGGATTCCCGACACAGGGTCTCACTCTTGACAGTGAAATTTGGGGGGCCACTGTTCAATAAGTGGTGATGATTCAAAATGTTTACAAAATAAGACTTCTAGAATGAAATGAAATCGGTGAATAATAAAAGAGCTTCTTTTCTTTCTTTTCCCAAGGAGCTATGGCATTCCAAATCTTGGCTTGGCTTGAGTAACAGAAAATGACAACCTAGATAAAGGGAGCATTTTTAGTGGCTTAAATTATGTCCCTGAGACCCAAATTAGCAAAGGCAACTCAATTTGATAAGAGATGGATAAAGAAGTCCATTTTCTCTTGGATACCATGATGCAGAATATTTTATTAGCAATAAGATCTTCCTTTTAATTCTATCTCTATAGCTGAAAGTCACTCAGCATTTATTTCTATTCCATATTACCCCCGAATCTCGCTCTTGCCTCTCTCTGATTAAACAGTCTCTGGTCACAGAGAAGTTACATTTTGCCTGCTGGATCTTTGCCACAGGTGCAGCAAGCAATATACTTTGTGAAACATTTCTCCTATATGGTATATTTTCCCTTACATTTCACAGTTATAGGAAGTATGTAAAGTGAAAACATTTCAAATGGAACACCTGCTCCAAAGAAATGTATCATAAATAATTACCTATCTAGTATGGAGTAAAATAAATCCTTCTTTTCAATCTACTTTGCCCATAGCTGTATAAGGGATTTCCACCATCATACAGAATGGCCTCTTTCAATGCTAACTCTGGATTACAGCCCCAAGTGTAATGTCGTGCAATCAGTTGGTACTCCATAAAGGATCTGCCAACTGATTATATACTGATTATATAAGAAAATGAAATTCAGTGTTTACAGAGCAGGGTAGAAGATACAGAAAAATTTTTGCACAGAAATATTTTTGACAGAAAAATCAACAAAGAATTCTCAAAGTCAATAACTACAGCAGTATACCACTTGTAGTACTTTCATTATGCCTCAAAAAATTGGAAATACACAGCTTCAAACTTTACACAAGGTCACTTTCCTAAAATTTGTTGACTCTCAAATTCCAGAGGCCAGGCCCCCAGAGAAATCCATTCCCAGCTCAGTGGAGATTGTGGTAAACTATACCTTTCTTCCAGGCCTCCTCCCATTGAACCTCCTTATACTTCCTAAGAATAAATGGGAAGAATAAGACAGACTTTCTAAAATTTCTTTCACCCCTTGCCCGAAATATCCCACTTTGAACTTCAACTTTTATCAAAGGTAGGATACAATGGCAAAGGTGGAAATGATAACCAGCCACCACCATTAACTGAGGCTCTGGAGATACAGAGACAAGGAAGACACAGACTCGGCCAGAGGCAGAGATATTTAAATGGCCATTCTAAGTCAAGGAAGACTAAGGAATCCTAGAGAATCAAAGGGAGAGAAGCAATTACATATGAAATCCCAAACTCTGTACAGTAGGGAGCAAAGTCTTGCTCTTGAACATCAGGTGAAAGACCCAAGAAAACTTCCATTTGCCCCATAATATAAACCACCACAGGGGCCGGCCCCATGGCCGAGTGGTTAAGTTCATGCGCTCCACTTCGGCGGCCCAGGGTTTCGCTGGTTCGGATCCTGGGCTCGGACGTGGCACCGCTGGTCAAGCCATGCTGAGGCGGCATCCCACAAAGCACAACCAGAGGCACGCACAACTACAACATACAACTATCTACTGGGGGGCTTTGGGGAGAAGAAGAAAAAAGACAAAACAGAAGATTGGCAATAATTGTTAGCTCAGGTGCCAATCTTTAAAAAAAAACACAAAATGACAGTGTAAGCAAGAAGATCCAAGGAAGTAACCTTAAATCAAGAAGTCACCTTCTAGCACCTACAACATGACTGACAAACATTAATGTACAACTGAAATTTCACAAGATTGTAACCTATCAATAACTCAATAAAAAAGAAAAGAAAAAAAAAAAAAAAGAAGTCACCTTCTACTTCTCCAAAGTCGGCCCACCGGTGGGTTCAAATTCAGGAGAACAAACTCAGTTTTTAAAAGGAGGACAACTCAAAATATCTGGCACTGGCGAGAAGCTTTAACCATCAACAGTGTCTTCTCATTATCATTTATTCTAAAGCTTTAAGGGCCATTCTCCAACTCACCCACTGAACCATAAGGCCAACTTTACTATCTGTTCATTTGTAAAATTAACTGTTTAACTCCACTGGAAATCACTAATAAGAATAATTCTAATCAGGGTTCCAGAGATTATATCTTTGGGTTTTGACATCTCTAAAAACTAATGCTTTACATTAAATACAACCACAGAGAAAATTATTGGGGAAAATTAACACATTTTTTGATCCCAACAATAAAGACACAATTTACTACATCTAATGCTTCAGGTCTTAAGGAAAGCCAATATGCAGAATTATGACCAAAAGCAAATGACAGAAACAGCCTCAGGGAGAGCCTCTAAAAGGGACCTTTCAATATTTAAACAATTGTACAACCAACTCAATTAGTGCCCAAATCCAGTGCATAAGAAAGTTTGTCAGGGGTTTCAATAGTTCCATCTCAACATCGTCATAGTTGCATTAGTTCTTAATAAATAAGGAACCCATCAAAACCACAATGAGATACCAACTCACACCCACCAGGATGGCTATAATCAAAAAGACAGATAATAAGTGCTGGCGAGGATAAGAAATTAGAATTTTTATACATTGCTAGTGGCCAAGCCACTACTGGAAACCAGCCTGGCAGTTTCTCAAAAGGTTAAACACAGAGATACCACAAGAACCAGCAATTGCACTCCCAGGTATATACCCAAGAGAAATGACAACGTATATCCACAGAAAAACTTGTCCACAAATGTCCACAGCAGCATTATTCATAATAGCCAAAAGTGAAAACAATCCAAATGTCTATCACCTAATGAATGGATAAATAAAATATAGTATAGCTATACAATGGAATACTATTCAACCATAAAAAGGAATGAAATGCCAATATATGCTACATTGATGAAATATTATGAAAATATTATAAGTTAAAGATGCCAGTCATAAAAGACCACATATTGTATGATTCTTGTCATATGAAATGTCCAGAATAGGTAAGTCTATAGAGACAGAAAGCATATTAGTTGTTGCCTAGGGCTGGGAGGGTTGGGGTAAATGTGGAGTGACTGCTAATGGGTATGGCGTTTCTTTTGAGGGCAACGAAAATGTTCTAAAATTGATTCAGATAGTTGTACAACTCTGTGAATTTACTAAAAACCCTTGAGTTGTACACTTAAAGTAGGTGAGTTGTATGGACATAAATTATATCTCAATGAAGCTGTCATTAAAATAATAAGCTGTCCAACATTTTTAGACCAGAGGACCTAAAAAAAGTGAAAACATCTAGTGACATGTCACAAGTCAATCAAAGAACTCACATTCTAATTTTTTAAAAGCTGGAGATCACAATAAACAAAAATATCAGCATAAATCCTTAAAAGTATTTACCAAGAAAGAATTTCAGCTCTAACTATATATTTTCCCCCAGACATACAAGGTACCTAAAGAGATGTAGCAACCAGACAAACATAACCTTAAAATCTAAAACTCAGGAAAAGTGAGTCAAGCTCAGCTCATTAAGCTGACACCTATTAAAGCGCTACAAGAAAAACAGTCTTAAACACCACCAATCTCAATACAGACAGGAAAATTGCTGTTTATGATAGCTATCGAAAGTCAGGTTTTTGCTTTTTTTAAATTTTGCATTTACTTAAAACTCTGTTTGATGCCAACAGGGTTCAAGTCGCACAGGAAGGAGCTTCGGCCAAACAGTGATAGTCTTCCTTGATCTCCATTGTCTGCTGTGTGGGTTCCGCCAGCAAACCTCCCAGCAAGTGGTCACCTTCCTATGGAGTCATTAAACCCCTGAATGTCAGCTGGTGGGATTAGCCAGCAGCTTCCACACCTGAGCCCTGGTGGCAGGGACAGAGGCATTTGGATCAAGATCACTAATGAATACAGAATTCATATGCCGCTTGTCAGGGCTCCTGAGCTCAGAGTCGCACAGATGCAACCTAAATAAGACGGAGGACAGAACAATTGTTGACGAAGATTAAAAAGTTTTGGCAGTTGGGGAAAAAAAGAGCACCTCATTATTCAAATATGATAGTCTCACTTACTTTTTTTTATTTTTGTTCAAGTTATTCATGATTTGCCTCAAACGGACAAACACCATTCACCAATATTTAAAGACTTGGTCTCATTACTAAATCTGAAGAGGGCTATGCCATCTGAACATTAGCTATATAGAGAAAAATAGCTCTCTTGTAAAGAATATTTGAGAACTTTGGGGGAAAAAAACAATCACAGGATATTTGGGGTGGACGACAGTTAAAAGATGAAAATCTAGAATTCAAAGAGAAGAAAAACATATCTTCGATAGCCAAATGACTTATTTGTATTTCCCTCTTAGTATCTCTGTCCTTCTAACTTCCTTGCACCTTTCTATTCCTGGGCCCCCTCCAATGACTGAGCTCACCAAAGAGGCTTACACACCTCCTCTGACCCTTGTTTGGCTCCCTGCGATCTTCACAAGACCTCCTCAGAGCAAAGGAAGAGCCCAGGCAGCCCACACCATTGCTCACAGGCACTAAGATGTCCTCCCTGCTCTGCTGCCACAGAATCCCAGGCCTAGCAAGGAGGCAGGAGAGCACAGTGACCGAAGACATCAGCGGGCTCTAAAGTCGGATGGCCCAGGGTTCAAACCACAACTCCATCAGTGACTAGTTGGGTGATCTCAGGCAAGATAATCTGATCTCCCTGCACCCCAATTTTCTTCTCTAAAATGAGGATAACAAAGTACAGACCTCGCACAATTGTTGAAAAGTCAATGAGAATGCAGAGAAAGCTGCTAAAACAGAGCCTGGCACTGCCTAAGTACTCAACAAGCATCAGCTACTATGACCACTGTGCTTTTAATACCTTCCCCCCAAGGCAAGAAGGCAGACACTTCCATGGCCTGTGTTAAGTGTTACATAGGCTGCGTCTGCGGTCATTATGACCACTACATGTCTGTCTCCAACTGTAAGCTTTCAGATGGGAA
The DNA here is from genome assembly GCF_021613505.1 of Equus quagga. NCBI lineage: Eukaryota > Metazoa > Chordata > Mammalia > Perissodactyla > Equidae > Equus > Equus quagga. Next base: position 86,100,006 of record NC_060267.1, read on the forward strand.
CGAAGAATCATCACTCTCCATATTATGCTATAAATCACAAAGGCTGATGCAAGGAGAAATAATCATGTTAGTCGTTGCTATGTGATGTTTGTATCCTACTACTGAATAACTAAAAAATAGAAGCAGCTGCCATATTTTAGAGCCAATTTTGTGTGAGCCACCATATGAGGTGTTTTACAGACCACATCTAATCCTGACAGCAACCCGCAGGCAGGTCTCTGGATCCCCATCTCCTAGATGGACAGTCTTGGACCGTGGCTTGCCCAGAGTCATGCCCTGTGTACAGTGGAAACACACTCGCAGCCCAATCCTCCAGCTCCTAAGCTCCCGTGCCCCTTTCTAGCTGACCACATTGAACTCACGCTCTGTATTTTCCTTTGGGACAAGTCTATGTGCCAAACTGAATAGATCCTTTTTTCTAATCCAAATAATGCAGATCTCTTACGCTACTGTCCATCTGCAAAGCGCAAAAGAATTCGTAACTTCAGTGTCTTTCTACTACTGGACTTAAAAAAAAAAACCCTGCAGTTACTTCTAAGATTTGCTGTCAGGACACCATATTGGTATCAACTCCTTCATTATTTAAAGTGGATCTATAGCTGCCTGAAATGACAGATTAATTCTGTTTTCTCGGTAGCTAGGTGTTTGGCGTCACATTTGTGAGGTAACCACAAGCCTTTAGGACGATAGCTGCTCACATCTTTAGCAATCTATAAGGGGTTCTCTAGAGGCCAGCACTTGCCGAGTGATGAAATATGACTCCATAAATCAGACGGCTGAAGTGGCACTTGTATGCGTCACCATCTATCTTCGCAGCCTCTCTCTGAAGGGGATAGGGTAGGAGCTCATCCCTCAGTACTGCGACCAGAGAAAGGACTATCACAGTTGGCAGTGACTAAGCATGTGCTGCTTAAAACTGAAGACACACTAAGACTAGGGGGGAAAAGATCCTGCTGGTGTTAGCATGCCTCAGGCAGTGGTAGAAGCTTCAGCAACTCATCTTCAAAAGGCAGAGAGCCAGAGCTCTGGAAACCTGCAAAAATTGGCTAAGCCTGCAGTCTTCATTTCTTTAAGTTGAGCATCTTCAAAGTCTGGAATTCTAACTGTAGGGCACGGCAGCTGCCACTGCAGATCCGATCCTCTCAGTTTTTGGCAGCTCTCAACCTGAGATTCTAGCAAAAGAATTTTTCAAGTTGCTATTATTGCCTGTCATGGATTTATAAATATTGCGCACTATCTGCTGTGGCATGGCTCTCATGGGACGCCGGAGCATGCCAAATGCATAACAGAATGAAAAACAGTTTCTATTCTTCAAATAAATGCTAATTTTTTTTAACTGTGCTCACACGATGTGTTTGGTGACCAACTTCAATAGTACAGAATATGTATCAGAGAGGGGAAAAAAGCTGATTGTCTTTTCCAGCAGCATTCAGCTGCTACTTTCATTAAGCTTGTTTAATTAGATTCCAGATGCTAATTTGCAAGTCGATACCAGAGGGTGCAGGACAGTTTGCCTTTGAATCGTCTCCCTGTGATGTGCGTGTCCTGCCGCACCACCACCCTTCAGCGGCCCTCACACGCTATTCTGACAATTAGTGCAAAGAGGGGACAGTATTGATCTTGACAGACTAAATATTAATCTTCTACCCATTTTAATGAATTATAATCTTCAAGAGTTTAAATTTCTCACTGAACCTAAAGGAAACATTCCTTCTTACAAAGAAACAGGATGGAAGGAAAACTAAACTAAGTTATCTGATACATTTCCTTCATTCCTTCCCCACCCGAAAAGAAAATCTGGTTTGTTATTGTTTTTTGGTGAGAAGGATCCATCCTGAACTAACATCCACTCCCTATCTTCCACTTTTTTTTTTTTTTGCTTGAGGAAGATTCACCCTGAGCTAACATCTGTGCCAATCTTCCTCTATTTTTTGTATGCGGGATGCCTCCACAGCATGGCTGATGAGTGGAGTGGGTCCATACCTGGGATCTGAGCCTGCAAACCCAGGCTGCTGAAGCAGAGCACACGGACTTTAAACACTCGGCCACAGGGATGGCCCCTAAAATCTGTTTTCATTTCAGTAATTTTAGCAATTTTCAAGAGATAGACCTCCATGAAGCTAACACCATATTTCTAGGGACTACAGTCAAATTCCTTATACTTAACTGGAAAATGGACTCAAAAGGCCACAGTGAGGTTTTCACTAGTTTCCTGTCCAGCCAGCCTGTGGGTAATAACCAGGATCAGGGGCTTAATCCTTACACCAGCCTTAGCAACAGAAAGAAAAAATTTAGGGCAATTGATCTCCACGCAATTCATCATCACCAAAAAAAAATGCTAACATAACAGACCCCTTGTCATTAGGTCAACTCATTTCAAAATCCCCTATTCTGCTAACATAGGTACAATGTCAGAACAAGCACCTTCACTGATAAAAATAAAGCATGAGATTTATCACCAGTAAGTAATGCAATTTTTTATGCCTTCATTTCTATTACTGCTGAGTACTATGAACACTAAAGGTGAAGTTAGCAAACTGTTTTAAAGGAAGTTACTCTGGGAACTACTAAGTAAAGTTGCTTTTGACACCTTTTTATATCCGTTTGTTAACAATTACTGGCTGAACACCTACTATGTGCAGTTACCATGGTAGATGCAAAGAAACGAATGAGCACACTTCCTGCCGTCGAAGGACTTCCAGGTCAATAGCAAGGAGAAAACGAATGTTACAAGACCACTAAAGGCAGTGTTAGGGCCACAACTGGCTGAGAATTTTTACAGATTTTTCATGCGCCTTAAACTCGCATGGTTGGCTGACAGTTTCTCTGACACCTTGAACCAGGGCTTCCACCTGAGGCAAGTCACTGGCTCAGATAACCGGAACAGCAGAGGCATGTCTCCAGCATTCAGGAATCCCAGCTGGGGTTCACTCTTCTGCTTTTTGGCCCGTAACTTCCCAATGAGCATTTGCCCTTTGCCCCATCTTCGTTCTGCCTGTGTGCTTAATGGGGTGTTTGCTTTGTTGACTCTGCCCCAATACCGACTATTATTTGAGAAGTGTATTAGTTATCTTCCTCTTATCTCAAAAAAACGTTGAGCACTTTCCAGAGGGGAAGAAGAGAAAGTCCCCTCCATTTCCCAGGTGGCTTTTGATGACTCAGATTTTGCTTTAGCTCAGGATTATCCTGTCTCAACTCAACAAACACATATGGAACATCAGCAGCTCAACAACAGAGACTGTTTCACGGCCCCTACCCTCAAGGATCGCCCTCTCTGGTTTCAGGAGACGGCCCTGACAACAGTTGTAAAACAATGGGACAGGTGTGCACAATGGAGTATGGGGACACAAACAAACGAGGAAGCTAGGGTACTGCTGGCAGCAGAGCAGTGAGGAGGACTGGACAGCAGGCAAGTCCACACTGTATCCTAAGAATGGTGAGCAAGCGAGAAGGGCCGAAGGGGAGCAGGAGCGCAGACCTATGTCCCACAGTTTAACATTCACGCCCCTGGGCTGAGACATGATGCTGATATATGAATACGTTTTTATTTATATTAATAGAACGCACTCATTTTCATGTGTCTTGGGGAAAAAAATAACCAGCACATCAAACCCAGGATTTCACAGATATAAACATTTAAAAATAAATTTCAATTAAAAAAGGTGAACTGAAGTGGCTGTAGGAAGAGGGGAAAGTGACCTGACCGGAAACGGCACTGTGTGGTGAGAGAATGTTCTGTCTTGATTTGACTGGCAGCTACTTGGGTAATTAAAAATGCCAAAATCTATCAAACTGTACACTTAAGATCTGTGTATTTTATTATATGTAAATGATACATCAATCTATCAATGAGTTTATTAAAAGTAAATTTGCAAGAAAAATAATAGTACAGGTGGCACCTGGATATGGCAGAAACCTTAAATGTGGTGCGTAAATGACAAGTTCAAGAAACAAGGCTAGACCAGCTCTGTCCAATGGAAACATGCGAATCACATTTTAAAAAGTAAAAATAGGTGAAATTAATTTTAATAATATTTTTACTTAACCCAATATACTTAAAATAGTATTGTTTTAACATGTAATCAATATAAATATTATTAATGAGATTTTTAAAAAATTTTTCTTACTAAAGTCTTTGAAATCTGGTGTGTGTTTTCTATTTGCAGCGCCTCTCAATTCAGACTAGTCACACTCAAGCGCTCAATAGCCGTATGTGGTTGGTGGCTACTGTACTGGACTGTGTAGTTAAAGACAATGAGAAAACATTAAAGGATTTTAAGGAGGGAGGGACTTTCATTCCATAAATACTACAGTGTAGGCCCAGCACCGTCCAAAGCACAGGTTTGTCGTTTAAAAAAAAAGAGACTACAGGCTTCCTCTAATTTATCTGTTTTAACAATAAAGCCAAGAGTTTGCTTCATGAATCTGGCCTAAAAATTACTGTTTGGCAAACCATTCCCGATTGTGACAGCCTAAAACTGCCCCCTCCAAATGCAGCTCTGTGTGAAGTGTGCGGCAGAGACTGTCCTGCAATCCATGCACTACGTGAGCGGCGACGACGCTCTCCTGGGTTTCTGCTGGGACGGGTCCAGAACCCTTTCCCATACGGAGAGGAAATAAGCAACTGAGTCATCCACCCTGCAGTCTCAAAGCAGGCAGGAAAGAGAGTGATAGAGGGCCTCTTGCCACAGACAGACAGAAAGCCTCCCTGGAAAGGAGGAAAATAAAGTTTGGAAATTTGACGCCAAAACATTTCCATGAGTTCTACGCAAAGGCAGAGCCAGAAATGACACCTTAACCAAAGCCTCTTTCACAACAAAGAAATCACGAAAACGGTGTCCTCTCAACTGGGCTAAGCAGTCTCAGCCTGCCACCGAAACCAAAAACCATATCATTTAATCTTCACCAAAAGAGAGCTGGGTGGCCAGAAGCTGGACTGCTAAATTTTTTTAGTTATCTGTTAACATCCCTTTAGATTTGTAAAGTATTACCTACTGACAGTTGCTATACTATTATTTACTTTTAAACTCGCTTCACTGGACAAGCAGGAACTACCTTCACCTTAATACTGATTTTTGTTGATTGCCAGTGAATAAAAACCAGTCACCTGAAATTGTAAATGTAACTAATCAATCTGAAATGGGATCTGATCCACCTGGTTTAAGGTCTCACAGTTAATACAGAACATTAAGTAGTCTGAGTTACAGATAAAACCCATCTAAGGAGCACATTCTTCAGATTGATAACATCAGAAGTTTTACTGAAGAGATGACCACACTTCTCTTTACTTCCCCAAATCAGATCAGTATTAAATTCAAGGCTTTTGAATCATTTCAAATCCAAACTCTAACTAAATAATGTAAAATTACTTTAGCAGAGTCTAAGTCACTTTTACTATACCACATGCTTTCAACTTTTTCTGAAATTCTCATTTTTCTTTAACATATAGAGGTCCCAATCAATTGGAAACGGACAAAGCTTTCAAGAAAATGTGAAAAGATTAATGTGGCTTAAAGGAGGGCTTCACATCACTGAGGCAATTTTCTAAACGAAAATCATCAGAGTGTTTTTCCCTATACCTTTTTGTTAGTTCCAATGGATTTGTGGAGCCTTAGGAACTCCTTTCCTTTAGTTTGAAGACTGAGACCTTTTTTTCTTTTTCTTTTTAAGTGACCTAGTATATCTTATTTTTTCCCTGTACTTAAGAACCCCAAACAGAAAATAATGCTGATATGGGAATAAATTTTCACACTGAGAAATGAAAACAGAATCCTAATTTCATTCATAGTTGATACTTGGACCTGTTTACTATTCTTAATTGGAGAAAGACACTACTATTTTTAGTATAGAACACCTAGCTAAATCCTATCTTTCGTCATGTTTTAATTCCTGAAGATGTCCAAGAAACAGAAGAAACCTAGCCATCAGTGACCAAGTGTGCTAGCCTCACGTACAAGGGAGTAGTGGCTTCTGGCCGGAGACCTCTGTCCTGGCTGAGCAGCATCCACAAGTCTACCTTCTCTGGCTCTCACAGCATTTGGCCTGAACCTAAAGGGCAGAGAGAGCTGCAGAGCTCCAATGACACTCGGTGCTCTGTTGACAATGAGCCGGTGGAAGAACGAAAATGTTTAAACACGCAATCTTCTCCAAAGATGATTAGGCATACAGCATTGTCAAAAAAGTAATTCCCAGAGACATCCACTGGTATCTAAACAAAGCAATACTGCAAAGGTAGAAACGGCAGAAACCTACATATTAAGGAATAGGGTAAACCACTCATAAACAGCCTACTAATGGGTGAAAACAAGTTGATACTCCTTGTCAAAAAGTTAACATCTATCAAAAAACCAAGAGCAGATGATGAAGGCTGCCTTCAGGACTTACGTTCCTACAAGCTGGTTTAGTGTAAGGATAAAGCACAGTGGAGGAACAATGTGGTACCACGAAGTATCCAAGCACACTGAACATTCTTTGAAAGTGACAGTGGAAGACTTGTGGGCTTGTTCTTGGAAAGCTGGGGTGAGGGGGAGAGGGGGTGCTTAATGGGGGGGTGCAGCTATCATTAAAGCAGACTTAGGTGAAATGTCCTTCAGAAGATACCACCCTCCCCTATCACCACAGAAAATATAATAAAAGAATCTCTTATATTTGAGACAGTAAATCCATCACACTCTGAGAACAGTCCACTACACACATGATCTTCTCCCCATCTTCTACCAGATGCAGAACAATCTACAGGGATTTTTAAAACTGCCCTCATTTTCAGGCCAGGTTGGCATGACACGCAAAGACATACACAGTTTCTCTATTCTTAGTGAGAAAACAAAAAAAAGTGTCATTTTCAGATATCGTGACACAGAAATCTTAATGCACAAGAAAACATTCTACATTGCAGCAGCTTCACAGCCAAGAAGATTCCCAGACAGCCCAAAGGCCAGAGCAAAAAGGTGAATAGTGCTGGCTCCTCAAGCGTGAGGGAGGGCAACACGCAGGGCCACTCTAAAACGAAGCTTTCCCGAGCAACCAGCCTTCTCAGCAAACACAGCATCTGGGCCAAGAGCATGCCGACTAACAACAGGGCTGCACAAGCTTTGGGGGCATCGGCAATCGACCTGTAAATGTCCACCACACAACCGGAAAAATACGTGAAAGAGAAGAAAACTGCAGGGACTTACATACCTCCATATCTGGCCTAAACTTATCTTCAAACACAGCCATTGCTGCCAAGGAGCCAGAACCTGTAAGGAAAAGATGAATTTTTAGTGTATTTACCAACTTCCAGCTTCTCCATCTCAAGTTTACCTCAGGGCAGTAAAAATGGCAAAACGCGCCCAATGCCACATTCAAGTACAGTGTAAATATTAATCCTACAGGGCCACACAAACCAGGTAAACACTGCTCTTCAAAAGCCTGCAGTCACACTTACCACTATCTCAGGTAAACCTGGAAGTGGCCCTACTTCACTACTGACAGGAGTAATTGTAAATTATTCACAATAAAATGCTGAAGCATGAAAATGCAGTGATGGAGAATCTGTATTTTTTCAAGAAGTGAATGCCACATAATTTCATGTATCCTATGCTCAGAGTCTTGTGCTCCACAACTGTGCCTTGGCAGGCTGCTGGGTATAGTGCTAAATACCAAGCCAGTTAGAAAGAATAGATTGTTTTAATGAGCTGGCCCTGGTAGAGTCACCTTGACACGTGGGGAAGAAACTACAGCACCAGCAATGGTAATAGGACCGCGCGCCGCAGCCACCAGCTTATTCCAGCTACAACTGTAAAACACTTTATTGTGTGGCATTTATTTCGAGCTATTATTTTTAGTTTGTACTTTGAAGAGTAAAGCTGAGTAGACAAAATGACAAAGAAACAAAAATTTATTATCACAATAGCAAATGGCTGAAAGGTTATGCTGCATAGATATTAACAGATAGCAAATTTCTCCCTACAAAAGTCAGAGGTAAAGGCATTACAAGTTAGTACGGGCTCCCTTTGAATGGAGGTAAAAGGCAGCTCAGCACTATTTGAACATTTAAACTTGCTTTGTTCAGAAAGCAGAGAACCTTTAGAAAACCATCATCTTGTCTTTACAGAGTCCTGGCAATATTTCAGGATACTCTACTTTTGGAGAGAGGATAGAGTTCCCCACAATTTTTTACTCCAATTAGAAGATTTTTTGGCATTTATTACTTTTTAACTTGTTTTGCATAACACTATCTATTTAGCTGGGTCACAGAGAAAACCATATTTTCTATTTAAAATGATTTGTGTACATCGCTTGACCACCTCAATGGTTTAGCAAAGGAAAAAGGCAGCGATTAAACAGTTTCAAATGAGGTGTCCTGCTGATTTTATCAAGTCTGCTGAATGTATAATGAAAAAGGAGAAGCTGACAGCAACGCTGCATTGAGAAAATACAGACTACCTTATCTGAACCATTTAAGGAGGTCCAATTATAGATCAAATTTAAAGGGTAGAAACAGCAGATTTACAGACACAAATCAATGAACATGGTAATCCCGATGAATATGACAGATACTCCTGTTAAGGAACATTGCTGCGGTTGAGGATCATTACCTTCACAGCACCGGATACATCATATCCAAAGCAGTGGGAAGCGTCGAGTGTAGACCAGCATTACAAGCAATGACTATTCATTTAGGCTTTGGGAGCAAAAGGCAACCCCCCATTTTCCATTCTCACAATTTTTTCTCCTTAAAAAAAACGGGGGGGATCTAAAAGGATAATAAAAGGCCTTCGGAATGGAGACAGAAATTAAACAGATATAAAACTAGTGCACCCAAATGAAACTAGCATATATGCAAGAGCAAATTCACCAAAACCAAACCTCTGAATTTCACAGTAAACGTGTCCTTGAAAATCTGGAAAGAGGGTCAAATTCCACCAAGATTTTGTGGGTTACGAGTTTACTCTGAGATTGAAGGGTCAAGGGGAAAAAGTAACCTAAGTTTCTGTGTTAAGGCACAGAGGAGACCAGTCTCGGACTTACTAGCTTAGTAGTAGTGGTTTTGCGTGGAAAACAAAGGGCGGCTGTCAAAAAGAAACAAGAAAATTGCAAATAAGGAAATCTCAGAAAACAATACTTCTAGATACAAAATACTTCTGCAGAGCACCGAACGGCAGGCTTGCCTTTTCCAACCTGGTCCAACAACATCCCTGCGCAGAGCCCAAGGGTAAACACCCAGAAGCCCAAAATAGATATTCAAAAAGGACAGGGGAAGGGCGGGTATTTACCAAAAAGCTAACAACTTTGTGGAAAACTGTAATCAATTTGTGTAAAAGGGGGAAAAAAGCTTAGCTTAAAGGCACTTTTCCTTAAAAGTTACTAGCCCTGTTTTTTTTTTCCTGGGCCATCCTTTCTTTGACAGTTGCACAGTAAATTAATTTTACTCTGATTTTTGCTGGGCACATATTTCCTTCTGCTTAGCTTCATCCAATATTTTAAGAAAAGAAAAATATCTCCCTCATGATAATAATAATTCTTCCATTATCAAAAACCTTTTTTCCTGCTTAGAAACAACACAGCAAATAAAATTTCTATAAATGGAAATTACATACTAAATCCAGAATCTCAGAACAAAAAGTGTCTATCCAATGTGGGGACGCTTCTTACATTATCAGAGACAGATTTTTTTTTTCCTTTTTCTCCCCAAAGCCCCCCAGTACATAGTTGCATATTCTTAGTTGTGGGTCCTTCTAGTTGTGGCATGTGGGACGCCACCTCAGCACGGCCTGATGAGTGGTGCCATGTCCACGTCCAGGATTCAAATCAGCGAAACCCTGAGCTGCCGCAGAGGAGCACATGAACTCAACCACTCGGCCATGGGGCCGGCCCCCTTTATTTTTTTTTAAATATTTTTTTTCCATGATTTTTTTTTTTTAAGAGTTGGAAGATTTAGGAGAGATAAACATAGAAAGGACACTGGGGCCCTTATTTCATGGTATTTCTGCTGCCCTTTTTACACCACACCCCCCAACACACACTCTCCAACCTATACGTGCACACACATGTGCATGCACACATACACACAGCTGAGAAGGTTTCTGGAAAGCAGGAGCTTGGGAAACTGCCTGATTCTGCTTCCCCTAAAGTCAAAGATAAGCAAATTCCAAATAAACTTGAAAAGAAGGAGAAATTCAACATTCAAAACAATTTCTAAATCACTTGCAAACTAGCTCCTGCTCCCAGCTTTTTAGGAAAAGGAGGACTTTGGCGCCCCCTTTTCAGAAATCACAGAAGTGCTGGGAGATGGATACAACTGACTTTGTCAACAGGTTTCTAGGAAACTCTGAATGTGTGTCTGCTATTTAGAAACTGAAGTAAGAATTTCAAATATGCCTGCAATCGCCCAAAGTGGCAAGACAATAGATGCAAATCGTCACATAATCTCAAGGTAAAGCAACCGCAGGAAGAAACGAAGAGCCGGCCATTAAAAAGAAAAAAGATGGTAAGCTCAATGAGACCAGTGTTCTTTAATAATTTCATTCAAGTCTCCTAGATTTTGTTCCAACGCCACTTAAAACTATATCTAATAAATCATCAGAAAAATGTCATGCTGGTACAGCAGCTATGTGACCTACAGAAAGTTTAAATATTATATCTCATTTTCCCCATAAACCATAATAATGTCCTGAGACATTCCATTCTTTCAGCACTGACTGACCTAACCTGGCACTCTCATACTCAAAACCAAGGCAAAAATCCTTTGAAGGAACATTTACCCTGGTTTTCTATTCCAAAAACAATGTCACCTTAGACAATTAGTCAGAACTGTCTGGTTTCCCATTAAGGAATAAATGAAGAGAAAAACCAGGCAACACACCTGACACTCCACCAACACCAAAGTGACAGTAATTTCCTAAATGCCCATACCATTTCAAGCTTATCTCACCTTGGCACATGGTAATCCCTTTGGCCCCCTGACAGTCTAGAGAACTCCAAGCCACCCTTCGAACCCCAGCTGAGAGATCCCTTCTTCCCAGAAGCCTCCCTTGACCACCACATCCCCACGAGAGTTTATCATTCTCATCTCTGCAACTTGTCCATCCTTTCACATCGGCATCCGCCATGCCTAGCAGTCTCTGGCACACAGCGAGCACTAAACAGAATTTGTTGCATTAAGCTGGGCTGATTTGAGTACAACTGTTCAAATGGAGGAGCTGAGAAAACTCTGAGCTGGCCATGAAGGAGTAGTAACAGCAGTAAATGCCTTGATAAAACGTAAAAGAATATTTATTGCCTGATTTACCATACTGGGATGAATATAAGACAAACTCAAACGTAAAGCAAGTTCAATTTTCAAAAAGAAAAAAAGGCTTTAAGCCCACAAAACCATGTCCTATTATACGTGCTAGTCTGGTCCAAACCTCTGCAATATCACAGGAGTGAAATGCCCTCCTTGGATTTCTGCATTCCACTACAGAGGCTCTCCGTCTCATCAGTAGTTTCCATGCAGCTGCTCCTTAGCAACCTCCACCAAGAAGGCCTTTTTCAGCCCACCCACAGTTACTAAGTAGCCAGTGTTGCTTCCAGAACAAAGCTCTTTAAAACAGGAAAACGAGGTACAATTCAGTGACCAACAGTTAGAGAGAGAACTGTGCAAGACATAAGATGGCTACTTAGTTACCCACTAACCTACCTCCTGCATCTGCTGTCCTCCCCCAGGCTCACCCATGCCACCCCCCGACACACACACCCCACCCCTGCTCAACCACTCCTGCCCCCCAACCACCCAGCAGCCAGGCTGAGAGAAACAGGGATGCGGAAGGAGTCACAACTCAGTCCTCCTGCACCCCCAGGGCCACAAACTGCTCTGCACTCCCCGATCCACGGCAGCCACCCAGGTGGCTGGCCCTGGTGGCCCCTGTTTGGCGCTATTATTAAAAGAATCCTCCTACAACAGATGCCCCTATGGGGTCCCAGAAAGAGAGACTGCTCCCCATCTCTGACTGTCAGGGCCTGACTCACTCACAGATGTTTCAGATGCCACTGCGGGTCACCCACACTGCTGACCTCCAGGAGAAGGGAGTCCCAGGCGCGAATGCCACGAGGAGCCACATCTCCAGCCAATCTTTTAAAATAAGGCCAGTGGTTTAAAAAAAAATGACTAACTCTGGTAAACAATGTAACATACAAGCCCTGAAGCTCAGAAAATATGTGCAACATGCAGAACATTAATAACTAAAAAGGGCTCACAGATAAACACCACCAATATACCAACAGAGAAAAGGGACACAGAAGTTTACAAAAGAGAAAAGGGAGAGGCCTATCCACATTTAGGAACACTGTTCAAGTTCACTAGTAATCAAAGAATATGAATTGAAATTAAATAACCCTTTTTTTTTGCATTTTAGATTAGGAAAGATTAAAAAGAATAATACCCAGTGCTGACAGAGATTAGTCAAAGGGGCACTCTACCACACTTGCAGAAGCAAAACTGGATAGAATTTTTCTAATGGGCAATTTAGAAACATCCATCAGAAAGCGTAAAGCCACACATACCCACCACCCAGCAAGTCTACTGAGAGAGTATTTCAAAGAAATAAACAGACAAGTACCCAAGTTATGTATATAAAAAGATCATTATTTAGAAAAGAAAAAAACTGGAGGTACATGTTAAGATCCAACAAACAGGAGATCCAGAAAATAAACAATAAAATACTACACATACGGTCATTAGACATGACAGTATTTTTTTGGCAATGGAAAGATGTCCATGATATAATACTTAGTGAGGGGAAAACATGTTCCAAAGCAATATTAACAGATATGCTTAGACAATACATATTATACAAAACTGGAAGAACATAAATCAAAGTATTATGCTTATTTCTGGGTGGTGCTATTTTCTTTGTGTTTACTTATATTTCTTATTTTTCTTCAAAGACCATGCATTACTTGCAATTTTTTAAGGTATAAGAAGCTTGGAGAAAATAAGAACTCGATATCATGAAGGGATGGGGAAAAAAAAAGCAAAAAGACCAAGTCCTTGCCAGCTGTCACGGTTTCGCTGTGTAACAGCAGCAACACGCAGCTTATTCCTGAAATTTGTATAGAGGGGCCTGAAGGTCAATCCATGCACGAGTCAATAGTCCCAAGGAACGACAGCAATCCATCATCACAGACAGACAAACACACCCCGTCTCTCTACCACTGTCCTTAGCAGGGCTTCCTGAGGACGGTCTTCAAGGTAAAATCATCTTCATAATGAAGCCCTTTGAGCATTTCAGCGCCAAGCCAGGTCCCACCTCTTCAGAGGTCTACTCTGTGGCGAACAAATTACTAAAAGGACCACAACAGTATATGCGGTGCTGAAGAAACGCCAAAGCGCGCTGGCACGGGTTCTGTCTGCTCTCCAGCCGTGGCAGGCAGGAGCAGTGCCCTACAAAAGGGAGACTGACTTTCAGAGATAAGGAATTTGCCCAGAGCACACAGCCAGGGAGGAGCAAATCTGGGAATCTGAACCGAGATCACTCTGAATTTAAAGTGTCCCACATTCCTTCCATGCCACCTTGTTGCCTCTTAAATAGCAAAGCCAAATGCTTCAAATCAAGATTAGCAAGTAAGCTTATGTAAGCATGGAAGCAGCTATATTTTCTTAGCTCCTCAGCCCAAAAAAGCAGGCTTTCTACCTTGCTTTTTCTTCAGATTTCAGCAGAACGATTACCACACATCTGGATATGGTTAATTTGTGTTGTTTTGCTAGGAAATTCAAATGAGACTGGGATTTTAGCTACACGTTTTAAATGATTAAACAGATGCTATTCATTGTTTAGCAATGCCACTCAAGTTTCTGTCCTCAGTACTCATTTTAAAATAGCCCCATTCAAAAAAAAAACCCAGTGAACTTTGTCTCCATTTTCTAAAACTGCTGAAGCTGTTTCGGATCTTAGCTTATCAGCATTAGGAGTACGATTTGACCCTAACTTTTCCTAAGAGAACAATTCAACTCAGGATACAATTTTAAATGTATTAAGAAAATTTTACTATCTAAGATATTGCTTTTACTTGCTACATATATTTTAAAACATCTGCATTAATATGGCTTGAGGATAGTGGGGGTTTTTTTAAAACATGAAACGTTATTTTTATAAAGTTCATTAAAGTACTAAATCAAACTCAGCAATTCTAGAATCTCCATTATTAGAGACGCTGAAGAAACAATAAGACTGAAACAATCTTCTAAAACTTGCTGCTCTAAGCGAAACTCTAGGAAAGATCTGAAAGCCAGCAGGTAGAAACGTGCTTTGTCTAGTAAGGTCTACGCTCACAAACTCTCACACTGGGGAAGGGGAAAACATTTACTGAGGGTCTTTTAGGTCCTGAACCCTGAACTCAAGTGATGTAGGTATTTCCACATCTTACAGACAAGAAAACTGAGGCTTGGCTAGTTCAAGGCAATACAGTCAGTAAGAAGTGGTACCAAGATTCACACTAGGGCTTGCAGCTCTTAAGCCCATGCAACTTTCCAAAGGGCAAAATCCTACTCATTCCTTCAAACCAACCACCCCAGGTGCCCACCAGCTGGCAAGCTCTGGGAACACACAGCTGCACAGGAGGCAGCACAGCTCTGGCGCCTCCTCACTGCTTCCGCCAGCACGTCACTGAGGGCCTCGGAGCCCAGCGTGGCCACCAGACTGCTCCAGGAGGCACCATCACAATGTCAAGCACAATGCCCACGCTGCCCCTGAAACTGCGTGGTGTAGCAGCCCCACCGCCCTAGCTTCCTCCCTCCTACGAAGGGGATGAGGACAGAACGTATCTTCCTCAGAGGGTGGCCAGGGGAGTGGAGTGAGATGACACACAGCGAGAATGCCTGGCACATAGTGAAACCCCAGTAAAAGCAAGCTAGTTCAAGGTCCCCATCCTCCAGGAGCTATTTTATACAATCAATTTCAACAAGTTCCAGGGTTGGTAGCTTTACCGGAAACAGCAGTGTTCAAACTTTCTTCTCTCAAAGTCATGAGGTTCTGAAAGGCAGCAGGAAATGGATTTCTCCTGCTTTTCCCCAAATCAATTTAACCAGATCTTTCAGGAAAAAAGCCGCTCCTTCTGCTAAGGCGGGGCCCACTGTAAGCACCCAAGGACCTTTGTGCCACTGTGGCCTGCCAAGGCGGAAGACATCTGCAGCGATACAGGAGTAACACACAGAACTTTCTAATCCATCAGTGTCAGCTCTCCCTGACAGAGTGCTTACTCACACTTGCTCATTGTTACTCAACCAGCCACTCGTCCTGGGTAAAATTTGGTGCTTTCCACAGACTTAAGGATCAGGAATATTTTTCACTCCATTCCTGTCTACAAGGCCTAGTCTCCTGGTATTGGTACTTGCTCTGTAGGCCAACACTGCCAGTGTTTGAAGAGCTGATTTATGAATATAAAACAATGCTGGTGCCAGGGGACCACATTCAGCCACTAGAGAGCAGTGGAGCACCTCTCATCGCTGGGGAAAGTTCAGACCCCGACTAGTAATGGTTTAATTGTATGCATGCATTTCATTAGAAGTCTTGGCCAAAGCTTGGAGGCGAGGCAGGCCAAAGCAATCAGACAATCCTGCATGGGTTGCTGAAATCCAGATTTGTCCTTTGTCAGCATAAACAGTTTAATTTGATGTTTTCACTCCTGAGTAAGCACTGAGTATTACATTTAAACCCTCGTGAGGGGGAAGAATGCTTCCTTTTCATCAGTAAATGTACCTCAATGTCAGAGTCTACCTTTTATTCCCAATGAATAAAAAAATATACATTCCATTTAATATGCTTAGAAATAGATCTTTAAAGCATCCAATGACATTTTCACTCAAAAACTAATTTCTCAAAAAATGCAGCTCCTTTTCTAAACGTGATGTAGTCAAAAAGAAGTTAAATTTTACTCTAAGTAAATAATTTAAAATGTCACTTGGAAGGGAACAGGGATTTTTCTTATAACTGCAACTGCAACTCTCATTGACCTGACAGGCTATAAACACTTAGTCTTAAGAAAGGCTAACAATCAGGGCAGCCAGGCCTGAAAAATGAAAGGTTTTATTTCATTAACGTGTTTTAATGAAATGCCACAAGGTATGAGGATAGAAAATTGTTCTCCTTCAAATAGAGGAGTCACCTAACGCAAGGTTTAGCGCATGAAATGGAGGATGAAGATTACCCCAGACTAGGTCTCTCTTAATCAGCCCCCATGAGTAGCCCCGTCAGGAAACAGCCGCTCTCACTCAGCACTGCCGAGCATGGGCGCTCTTCTCCTTCCTGCTGCAGGAGCTCAAGGCAGTCCGAGCTGACAGGTCTTTCAAAGGCGTCCTTTACTCCGGTCCACATTTCAAAATAACTTCCCAAATTACAAGTTACTCCACTTTGCAGGTCTTTTCCAAGTTTTCATGTCCCTTAGAACTCTCAAGGACAAAGGACCAGAAAGTTCAATATTATAAAACACACCTAGCCTTAATCAAAAGTAAAGGTGTATCTTGTCCACAGAGCCTGTGTACAAATAGAAATTCTACTTCCTGAAAAACATGCGCAAAGCACTGTTACACATATTTTCTCACTTAGAACTAGATGGTATTTTCTAGATGACAAAAAACTCTGTCCAGAGAAGTAAAGGAACCTACCCAAAGTCACACAGCTAGTAATGGCAGATCTGGTTAACAACAAATCCCTAGTTCTAGGAACTGCCCAGTGAAAAGTCTTCCGATGCATGAAATGACTTTCCACTTAGTCTGTCCAATAAGACAGTAAAAGACCACCAAGCACTAGGTTATGACTATAAAGGCACTTTTCTGCAGCAGGGCCAGTTCTGGTCCAATTCTGAAACAAGAGCAGGTAAAGATGAATTCGTTAACCTCGCTCTCTCTGAAGTGGGGTTTAAATCAAAGGACTTAAAATGCGAGCACTGCATTTAGCTGTTCTGAAAAGTACTCCTGGCAAGGGCTTTCACTTGGTTGTAGACTAAGAACTGAACTCAAGCCAGAGATGACTTCATGGTAAAACGCCAGAACAGAAAGAACAGGAGGAATAGCACCCTACACATTAATTCAATACCACACATTTTACCTACAAGGAATATTTAATATTTTGTAAGCAGAATTAAGAATAAAGTCCACTCTAATTAGAACAGATTAAGAACTGGCAAGGGCTGGCTGTATTACATTCCCTGTAACAACATGATGAATTTTAGAAGTAAATATTTTCTCACTTCCTAACGTAACGGCACCATCTATTGGCTTAGTACCATCTTTGCAGCAACCAGGAATCAAGATGCATAATCCAACTTTCATGGGCTTTCGGTTCCCAGTTGTTTAATTCCTGGCATTCTAGGAATGCCACTATTCCAAGAACAGTGGCATAAATTTTAAGATATGAAATCCATGCATTGCACATTTTAAATCTTCTGAAATGGATCTTACTTATATTAATCAAAGCAGGAAAAACTGCCAGAGAAATCTTAGTACACAGAACTGGGCACAGAGAACATATTTGCACTAAAATTATCAAAACACCATGCACTAAACATCTAGGCTGTGCTCCAGACGAAGATCTCTACATCCAGTATCTCACTGCCCATGGGACAGCTTCTTAAAGCCTCACTTTACAGAAGAAAGCAATGCTCACAGTCAAAAGCTAATAAACGTTGCACTTAGATTTGAACCCCACTGGACTCCAAAGACCAGCTCTTTTCCCTATCCCACACTCCCTCAAATATGGCGCCCAGAGAACAAAGTCACAGAAAAAGCAGAGAGTGCTTTACAGAGCGTGTTCACATACATTATGACACTGCAGCATCCCAACGACCCTGTGACCCTCCCAAGTCAAAAAATCCACTTCTTTCTAGAAATGAGGAGTTTGAGGTTCAGTTAGGTGACTAGCCCTGGTCAAGCAGGGCAGGGACCGAAGCCAGGGCTTCCATCTCTTTTTCTAGGATTCTAGCTTATATCTCAGGTGGTTATGGAAAAGTCAGTTTCGAGTGGTCCCTGGTTACATGGACAAAGCTCCCAGCAAAATGGGGTCTCCTCCACTGCACTGCCCCTGACTACAGAGAACAGAGGCCCAAACTCACTCCAGTACTGATGGAGACATATGCTTGTGGATACCCTGCACACAGTCACCCGGCCCACAGGAGTCAGGAGAAAGAGTTTCCAGCAACACTGGAGCTCTGTAGTCCATACGCCCTCTGAAAAGGCTTTTATGTAGGCCTATGAACTAATCCAGTGCTGCTGAGTTCACACCTGATTCAAGAGCTGAAAATGAATGGGGAAGAAACATTTACCTCGTAGCGCACTAATTTGATCCAGCACAAGAAAATTTTCAAAATTGAGTCATGTGGAGATATCACAACGTCTGTCTACACAAAGGTTGCACTTCAGTGTAAAAATACGGAGAAAACGGCAGGTCTGAACTCCCTACCGATGTTTGTATGTTCCAACTTAATTCCAATGCTCTTTTTTGACCACAAGGCGAGACATCGGGTATGTTTACTACTCTGTCCCAGATCTTTTCAATTGCTAGGGGGCTCTGTAAAGTGGGACTCAGAGTAATTAGGAAACAGTATCACCAGTTTATCTGGAGATGGAATTTTACCTGGATGGCCCTGGCAGTGACCCCAAGTGCTCCCTGATGGTGCATACCAATGTTTATTCCTTAAGTTAGTATTCCTAAATTGTCCAAGGGCCTCATTTCCAGGAATGTCATGCTTGAAATTTTATTCATATTAATTCTCTATGTGAATAAGTGGGCAAAAATAAAAATTTTATATACTTTGCCAATGCTGCTACAAGGAACACTGCCAAAATAATAGCAAAAGATGGTCCCCAAGCTTCTCCTGACACTACTTCAGTGTGTCTAATAAAGAAAAGCTGGCAAGTTAAAAGAATAAGTTAATTAATCTGAGAATTAAGAGAATCCACATTTTGTCTATAGAAAATAAAACTATAATCCTTTTCCCTTAATAAATAAAACCCAAAGAATCCTGCCCAGCTTTCACTAATCACACTAATCAATCACCTGCAGTCTCTTGCAAACCATTCTCTTAAAAAAGAAATAATTAAATGAAACCAGAGGCTCTTTCTTCTTTTTTGAGAATGGACCAAATCACATCTGGTCTTGACCACATGCCACACATCACTCACAGCAATAACATAGCCAAGGGGAAAAAGTCACAGAGACCGGGTTCCCATCCCAGATCACACACCTCCTGGCTGTGTGACCTTAGCATACTCTCTGAGCCTCAATTTCCTCATCCGTAAGACAGGGATGACAGTACCCACATCACAGCGTTGAAGAGATGAAATCACTAAAGCATCTCCCAGCAGCTCTGGACGAACACTGCTATCATGAGGGCCAACAGCACGTCCCCACCAAAGGTTTTAGGACAGAAGCTGTCCAAGGGCCACAGCACAAGGAGTTTGATACATTCCTCTCCCAAGTAAACCCTCAGGAAGGGGAGCTCTCAGAGAGGAGGCTCCTGGACCCCGCGCTCAATGAGCTGCGCCAGCGTGTTAAA
Source organism: Equus quagga (assembly GCF_021613505.1). Lineage (NCBI taxonomy): Eukaryota > Metazoa > Chordata > Mammalia > Perissodactyla > Equidae > Equus > Equus quagga. The sequence goes on from NC_060267.1 coordinate 86,119,518, forward strand.
GATGTGCAAGACAAGACAGGTGTCTTCGATTCAACGTAAATTAAGAGTAGCCTTCAGGCGCCTGGCTAGTCGCCAATACAGGCCCCTGGGTAGACAAAATTTAGACACCCTTGTCTTATGGGTAATTCGTAGCTTCCAGCTCTTACAGTCAAACCACTCAGAAAAAAATATTAATTACAAAGTTTTGTTTTTGTTTCTTATAATTTAACTAAAACATGAGAATTTACATGAAATATTCATTTCTCACTTATGCCACACTTACAGAAAGCCTCAATCCCACAGTGAAAGCTAATATTCCACGGGAGCATTTCATTTAGGAGGGCCTTCTCGTTTACCTGCAGTTTGAGATTTGGTTTGTAGCTCACCCAAAATAAATAACATGAATTAAAACAAAATCCACCAAACGTTGGCAATTCTGGGGTTCTGTCTCAATATCCAGCTCCCTACCCCCTCAAAAAAAAGGAAAGAAAGGAAAACAACAACAACAACCAGAAGCCAGGAGAACACCCTCATTAGGAAGGAAGGCAGCCTGCGCAGCCATGACTGCAGGAGAAGATGCAGGCAGGCCCTGTTCAAAGCGGACAAGGCTGACAGAAGGACAAAGGCAGAGCTGGGGCAGTACAAACACTGAATGTATTTTACCTTCTTTGGTAAAGGGCTCCTCTTCACAGTGGACTTGAATTGGAAAGAAACAAAAGCTAAAAACCATGTTGTCTTGGCGTGGTAGAATTGGGTACAATTTTTAAAAATTTCCCTTGATGCTATGAAGCTGCTTCAGTAAATACCGTGTTTAATATGCAGGATAGGAAATCTGTACATAGAGCAGTCAAAAATACGCAAAACAAATAAATGCCCTTCAAGAATTTGTATAAATATTTTTAGTATTCAGAAGCAAGGCTTAATGCCTTAATGAAGTTAACATCTGTACGACGATAAAATCAAAGCAGCTGTGTTGTGCTGGGGTTTGCCTGAGCTGGACGGCAAGGGTTCAAACTCCAGCTTTGCCACTGACAGGCAGGGCAATGATAAGCAAGTTACTAAATCTAAGTTTCAGGTTTCACATCAATAAAATAGCAACGACAGCATCCCTTAATATTGTGATAGCACCAAGAGACTCTGGCAAAGAGACACTCCATAATGTGCTTTAAGTTCAAAATATTATTAAGCTTTAAAAAAAAAATAGGCCTAGCACATATGCAATGCTTTGTGCTATTCTGAGGCCACACAAATGAAATGCAATCTAATTCTAGGGGTATTGTAAACTGTTAGTTCACCAAAAATAAAACAGCAGTTAAGTTTTAGACATTCTTCGGTACAAGCAAGTTGGGGAATCAGAAAATTAATTTACCATCCACTATTAACTGAGTCACACAGGACTCTGTGAGACTCTGGGAATAAGACTCAGATTCTACTCTCAGAGATCTCACAGTTTCACAGGGGGAGGGACAAGGACTGGGGAAAGCGGAATCCTGGGATCATGTTTCATGCCAGTGCCCTGAGAGGGACTTGCTAACTCAGCCTGGGGCAGTCACACAGGAATGGCTTCTGGGCTAGACCTCGGATGATGAGTACGAATGCTCCTGGGAGAAAAGGCATTTCTGAGAGAAGGCAGCATTGCAGCTGTGGGTGTGAAAGCTTGCTCGGGGGCCTGCTGCCACAAAGGCCTAGGCTGCAAGCGGAGGAAGGAAATGAAACAGGGAAAGGGTCTAGCGCCCGAGTGGAAGGGAGGAGGCCCAAGGTGGAGGAGTTACTGCAACCCTGCGGTCAAGAGCCAGGACGGGGCTGGCACTGAGGAAGACAGGCGAGGACGGATGACACACAGACCAGTCATCTGGTCTAAGGGTTGGCTGGTTTCTCTGAGTGCTCTCTGTAATGACAATGGCCATCCCTACTGCCACTGGACCCGTCCGCACCCTCCACATTTCTGGCCAGAGGCCATCTCCCAATCTGCCCCAGACTCCCCAGGCCAATCTTCCTGCCTAGAGTTGTCAGACAGCTGGAACAAGCCAATCTGATCCTAGCACTCCCTGGCTTGAAAACATTTGATGTGAACCTCCAGAACAAAATCGAAACAACACAGCCTGTACCATCAGGATGGTCTCCGGCCTAGCGTTCCCGCCCGGCCTCTGCTCCACCCTCCTGAACTCCATATGCCTTCATCCCTCCACGTCTTTGCTTCCACTGCGCCCCATGCATGGAACACTCCCCTCACCCACTGCACTTACCTTACTCAGCCGGCAAACTCTGGCCTTTCAGTTCCTTAACCAAGTGGGTCCCTTGTGCACCACAGGGCTTGGGAAGTCTTTCCCTTGGGGGTAGGGAGTGGGACAGCAAATTCCGGCCTAATTCCTACTTACTGTTCAGGTCTCACCTTATGTGTCACTTTTCCCCATCTTTCACCTATCACACTGGCAAGAATACCCAGTGCTGGTGAGGTTGTAAGAGAAAGACATTCTCATATTCTCTTCATAGGAAGATCAACTAGTGCAATCTTTTTAGAGGGCAATTTGGCAATAGCTCTCAAAAGGTAAAACGCACTGTATGGCCATCTGTCACCTTCTTGGGCTGCCCAGCAGCTGTACTTCCTTCCTACGTCTGGGGAACCCCACCACCCTATGAGTGGGTGACTGAGCTTCACCAGTCAGAAGTATCCACCCTTTCCTGTAAGGAACTCACTGGAGGTGACAGAGGTGGCAGGAAGACGCAGTTCCCAAGGCAGCCAGGGCAGCAGAGTGAGTTCTGAGCCAGGGCCCAGCCCCAGGTGTGCCAGCAGTGCAGGCTAAAGCATTCTGTACTCGCCTGCAATGGCCCACTCTGTAGCATGACTGCTGACATTGTTCTTGGCCCCAAACCCAGTTCTTGCCTTCCCAGCTATCCTGTGACCATCTACTAGCCTTTAAAAAAAATTCTCTCCCTTAAATCATCCAGCGATTCTATTGCTTGCAACAGAGAATTCTGAGCAATACATGAACACATCCTGATCTAGAAATTCCACTATTAGGAATTTATCTGAAGTACGTACTTACACAAGTACACCAAGATACACTGGTTGCAAAAATCTAAAAACCAAAATATCCATCAATAGGAGAATGGGGTCAGTAAATCATGGGAGTGCCATATAATGCAATTCCATGTAGCTGTTGTTATAGATATGATATAGATCTACACGTGCTGATACAAAAACTTCTTCAAAACCAGTTAATAGTGAGGGAATGGTATGTATAGCATGACCTCATTTGTGTATTTTTGATAGAAAGAGAGAGACGATAGAGATAGATGAAGGTGTATCATAAAACATTTCCTGAGAAAAAACACACTACTCTCTTAGTAGTTATTTTGGAAGAAGGATACTTATTTTTCATGTAATATTTTTTCCCACTTAAATCTGTCATGTTTATAAATTACTTTCATTAGAAAACGTTTTAATGTCACTTGCCTACTAAGGATTTTATGAACACCCATTATCCTTCCTGTTATTCTCTCTTATGACTGTCCTTTTCCTCCAGGGCACTTAGCACAGTGCCTTCATTTAGATTAACGTGTATTTACTTGTTTAATTTTTGTCTCCCACATGAGGCCTTAAGCTCTGCGGGCAGATGCTGTGTTGACCACTATACTCCCAGCACCTGGCACAGGGCCTAGCACCAAGGTGGTACTAAATAAGTATCTGATGAATGAACGTAAATAACTTATCCTTCTTTTAAGACTCAGCTCAAGTGAAGTGAAGCTTTTCCTTAAATCTTTCAGTTGAGATGTGACCCTTTCTCCCTCGGGCCTCCACTGGCCTTTGTACCTACTGCCCTTGGCAGTTTACACATCTGTCTCCCTCACCACAACATGAATATGTTGAAGGCAAGGATCCACACATTCACCTGTCTGTGGAGCCCACTACAGTGCCTTTACACAGAAGGCACTCGAGGAATAGATGACCAATAAACGAAGAGAGGAACAACCTAAACCTCAAATAATTTACTCAGGTATTAAAATCAGATGTGACTGATGTCTTGTTCTTCTTAACCTGGTTTTTTATGATAGCAAAACCAGACTGTGTTGAGTAACAATTTCTGAACTGATGTGCGCCATAAACTCAAAGCTGTGGAACCATCACCCTGGACTCACGCTAGACTTGGAGATGCGAGATCACTGTCAGCCAGGACAGAGCACAAAGTGGGGCTGCAGCAGTGAAATGAGCTGGCACAAATCTGCTAGACTTTCAACAATGTGTCCTAAATTCAGGATTATGCTCATAAGACAAATCACTACATTTCAAAAGCAAAAGAAACCAATTCACTTCTCCCATCTTAAAAATGAAACTGCTTTGCATCAATGTTAAATTCCCTGAATGTGATGATTTTATCAAGGTGATGTAAGAGAACTTCCTAAAGGATTCAGAGGTGGAGCCTTACAGGGTCTGCTATCTACTCTCAAATGGTTCCACACACGAAACAGTAACAGCGTGCATGAGAGAGAGCAAATGCGGTAAAATGTTAATTGACAAATATGAGCAAAGGGTATATACGACTATTCATTGTCCATCATTGCTACTTTTCTGAAGTATGACTTTTTTTAAGTAAAAAAAAGCAGAAATTAAACTACTTAATAGAGAAGGCTATTTCACTTTTACTACCATTTAAAAGCATCAGACTGAAGAAATAAAAACAGTACTTCAATGGAGATAACAAATACATTTGAATAAAGCAGAACAGTTCTAAAATTACTTAACTATCTTCATTTTAAAATAATTACAAAGATTCCTCCATATGGTAAATGGGGGCAAATCATTCTCCCCACAAACAGGGGAGATCTGTTGTATAAAAACTTTATAAGAGGCTGGATAACACAATGGAAGAGCAAAGTCTCAAACTGGCAATTTCCAAACTATTCAAGGCAGCAGTGTTCCTAGCTCTGCAGAACCAAGATGCCAAGACAAAAAATGTGGGAGGTAGGGCTGGCCCCGTGGCTGAGTGGTTATTCGCGAGCTCCGCTGCAGGCGGCCCAGTGTTTCGTTGGTTTGGATCCTGGGCGCGGACATGGCACTGCTCATCAGACCACGCTGAGGCGGTGTCCCACATGCCACAACTAGAAGGATCCACAACGAAGAATATACAACTATGTACCGGGGGGCTTTGGGGAGAAAAAGGAAAAAATAAAATCTTTAAAAAAAAAAAAAAATGTGGGAGGTAAATAACAGCTGGAGAAACACCAGCTACACATGACCTGTTCGAATTTCTGGACCTGTACAATTTGACTCAGACATTTAACATAAAAGTTTGAACTTGGAAATCCCAATTCTTCTATATATAATTTTATCTTCTTTTTTTTGGTCATTAAAAAAATACTCTTACCTAGCCCTTAGAGCAAAAAAACAAATGTAAAAACTGACCAAAAGAGTAACTACTATTTATAGACCAGGCACTGGACCAGATGCTTTATATACATTATTTCTAATCATTATAACCTAGTATGTATGCAAGTATTATTGATACCATTTCACAGGTGAGGATATCGAGGTTCAGAGAGGAATTAAATGCCCATGATCCTTCAGAGATTAAGTGGTAAAGAGGGACTCTAGTCACTCTGGCTTAAAAAAAAAATTTCTTCATGTCCCAGGCACGTTCCCGCATGTCGCAGACACATTCCTGCATGTTCCCGCATGTCCCAGGCACGTTCCCGCAGTGAGGCCTCCACTCTAGCTTTCCTCCTGCCTGGAAGGCTCCTCCACTAAACTTCACCCTCCTCATGAGACCTACCTTGACCTTCCTTTTTACCACTACAGTCTGCCTTCCACCCCAACACTCCCAAGTCCCCTTATAGTGAATTTTTTTTTAACTTTTTGTTTTGAGATGATTGTAAATTCACAGGTAGATGCAGAAAATAAGACGAGTTCTCGCATACCCCTGACCCAGTTTCCTTCAAAGGTAGTATCTTGCATAACTGTAGCACAATATCACCTGCATTACTTTTTCCTCCTAGAATTTATCACTTTCTAACATATTTTAATATATTTATAATAGTTGTTGTTCTTGGTCCATTCCCACTAAAATATAAACTCCTCGTTACCTAAATTTTATTCATTGCTATATCCCAAGCAAATAGAACAGGGCCTAATCTGTAGGACAAACTCAACAAATATTTGTAGAATAAATCAAAGCACTGAATTGCACTGCCATCTCTAACAAGAAATAACTAGCTCTTTAAGAGACCACTTTGGTAAATATGAGGATTCGGAAACATCAGGAAAACACGACACTCACCCATGGTGACATAAGGCAACTTATCAGTTGATCCATGAGGATAGATGCTGTAGAGGTGAGGTCCAGTGACATCTACTCCCCCCAAAACTAGCGCTGCACCGATGTAACCTTGATACCTGGTGATCAGAGTATGTGTAAGAAAAAAAATGAGTCTACCTTGTACGCATGTAACTTAACCAAAGATGTAAGAGAAGACAGACAACAGAAAGCTTATCAGGTACTGCTACTATGACATTAAGTGGTTACGTTCTGATGTTCTGATGGGGAGAAGATGGGGAATGGAACAAACGTTAGTTGAACATCTACCATCAGCCAATAAAAACTGCGAATTGTGTGAAGTACTCCACATACCATATTTCATCTCACTCTCACAACCCCCTTTACAAGAGGGCACTATAATTCTCACTTTATAGAAGACAAAAACCAACCCAAAGACGTTAAGTACTTGGCCAATGTCTCAGCGCCAAGCCTGGCTTACCCCAAAGATGACTTCGATCACACCTCTGCATCATAGATAAGTTCCCTCCAAGCTAACAATGAGGAGTTGCTAAATCAAGCTGTTTACATTATCAACCTCACCACAGCCTCACTAGAAAACAGCTAATGTCAGAACATCCTTCCTTTGAATAAATCCACAAGATTATCATCAGAGACACGAGCTCACATTGAGTAAAAGAGAAGCATTTCCTCATTCAGGAGCTAAATGACGCAATAACTCCAGGAGAGCCTACAGAGCCTGCTGCTCCCGCCCACAGGACACGCTCCACCTCTCAGGAACGAGGGTGAGAGGACATTTTCCACCCTGCCCACCTCCACTTAACTGTGCACGTTTGTTCCCCTGGCCTCTACCTGGTTGGTCTTCCACTTCCATAGGTTGCTTTTCCTGTATTTGGTTCCACCTTTTACCATTAGAATGGCTATGCTAGATGAACATGCTGGATTTAAAGTCCTCCACTGTGAGCCTTTAGCTCTTTTGGGAAGAAAAATGAAACCAACACATGCTGAATTTGCACAATGATGTAATCATTAAAACTGACATAAATAAATTAATACAAGAACCAAGCAAAGCCATAATCTTAGATTGTCTGCGACACAGCTACTCATTAGGAAGCACTCTAGGTAAACAGAACAGTCAAGTCCAATACCTTCCATGTCCCTTGATTACCCTATTGTTATTTCAGAGAGAATCTTCCATTTATAAGTGAAAAATTAAAGCACAGGAAAGGATTTTAGAAGCAGCCTCAAAAGGAAACAGAGGCCCAGAGAGGGAAAGACACTGGTCCTAAGCCACATGAGCTGGCAGCAAGGTCAAGACAATATCCCAGGGCTCTGGGATAAGAAGTTAGAATCACCAGACCCAGCACTCCCACCTCAGTGCAGTGCCTGATCCACTACACCAAGTGCCTCCCAAACAGGGTGTTCAACAAAGTCAGTAACAACCAGCCATCTCCCTTCCAAGCCAAAACAATCTCTGTTGAACACCTTTAAAAGAGTCTAAGATATTCTGGCAAGTCACTGAAATCCTTAAAAATTGATCCAGAAATTCTACTTCTGGAATCTAATTCTAAGGATATAAGAGGACAAATAAGCAGAAAGGAATACACAAGAAGGTGTACTGCAGTACTGTTTATGATGCTAAAAAAGTAGAAACAGTCAGAGGGAGAACTGGCTAAACTGATACAGCTATACAACAGAACACTACACAATCATGAAAAACCACGCTATGTTTTCTCATACGCTACTGATGGTAGTGCAACTTAACACAACCGTTCTCAAGGACAATTTTGGCAGTATGCATCAAAACGTTAAATCAAAAATATGTACTTCTAGGAATTTATTTTAGAATATAGCCTAAAGAATTTAATTACACACGTACCTAAAGGTTCTATGTTCCAACGGGTTCACTGAATATCTTATAATACCTTAAATACCTTAAAATAGGCAATATCATTAATGTTCAAAAATTGATTAATAGAATGGAATGCTGCAATACCATCAAAAATTATGATATTGATCAATGGTTCTTAAAACTTTTATGGGTTACAGACCCCTTTGAAAAATTGATTAAAATTGTGGAACCCTGTTCCCCTAACAAGCGTACACACAAAAGTTTTTTACTGTTTCGGGAGGGTTACAGGTCTCCAGAACTCCTCCATGGGCTCAAGGTAAAAACTCTGGATCCTGAGCTCTTTTACTCATGGGAACAATAGTCACAATATACTATTACAGGAACAGGTTCAGTTACAAAATAACAGAGTAGGAGTCCATTTCTGCAAATGCATAAATGAGTATACACACATAGTATAAAAGTTCTGAAAAAAGAGATCTCAGATTTCCAATGTATGTGTCTGAGTGCCAGAATATCAGGCGACATTTACTTACTTCTTTTCACATTTCTACAGTGTCTGAATTTTTTTACAATGATCATACATCACTTTTATAATAACTTTAAGAAAAGTTATTTTCATTTTGAAATGCTCCAACACAGAAACTAAATAGGTGAAAAGATTAGGCTGAATTATAGGATGAAATGCACAACTATGATTCTATTTTTTTAGAACAAAACATGTATTATTAAACATAGAAAAAACGTTGAAGGGTGTAACCTGCTAGCACTAATTGCTTGTGGGTGGTAGGAATCCAAATAATTTTTATATTTTTTTAGTTTATCTACATCTTCTAGCTTTTCTTACCATGAACATATACTAGTAACATGGAAGGAAGGAAGGATGGAACAAACAAACAAATAAATAAACTTAAAGAACTAGAAGTATATACACCCAACCAAAATGTGATTCTCCCTGAATGGCAAAATTTTTATTTTTTCTTTAGGCTTTTCAGTATTTTCCAAATTTTCTATGATGAATACATATTACCTTCATAAGGAAAAAAATAGTAAAATTAACATAATAATTACAAGAGTCTCTACATATTCAAACAGTTTCCAGAATATAGAACAGTATATGGCAAAGATTTCTATTAGACCTACAAGGAGGCTCCACGCTCAGAAAGAACAGGCATCACTTAATCTTCTCTATCTAGCTACCACACAAGCAACATAAAAGTACTGCTTAAAAAAGGGGAAAGAGGGGCCAGCTCAGTGGCACAGCGGTTAAGCTCACACATTCGGCTTCTTGGCGGCCTGGGGTTCACCGGTTCAGATCCCGGGTGCGGACATGGCACCGCTTGGCAAAAGCCATGCCGTGGTAGGTGTCCCACGTATAAAGTAGAGGAAGATGGGCATGGATGTTAGCTCAGGGCCAGTCTTCCTCAGCAAAAAGAGGAGGATTGGCAGTACTTAGCTCAGGGCTAATCTTCCTCAAAAAAAAAACGGGGGGGGGGGGGGGGGACGTGCACCTCTGTTTATCCAACCCTCTTTTCTCACTGATCCACATACAAGGAAATGGGTTATTCAGCGGGAGAAAGTAGAGCAATAGCAGGAAGAGTACACCTTGTACTCTTTTTCAGCCTCAGAATTTTATGGGGATCTAAATGTGCATCAGGCCCTGTACAAGGCCCTCTCATGAGCCTGGCTTCTTTAGTCATTTCCTCCTCAAAAGTCGGAGAGACAGAAACTATTTTCCCCATTTTATTGAGGAAGAAACTGAGGGTACGAAAGGCAAGGTGAACAGCCCAAGGTCACACAACAGTCAGTGCTATAGAGGGGACTTGAACCAAAGTTCTGAAGTCAAATCCTATGCTTTTTTCCATTATAACACTGACTCATTTTATGTAACTCAACAAAAATGTCAGAAGACATAAAGGACCATAATTATCCTAGTTTAAATTTTTAAATGGTCTTCTCAAAACTTTTATAAAATTTAATTTTCACGAAGTATGTTAAAATAAAAATAATAAAACACTGGAAAACAGAATTTAGAATTCCTAGAACATTCTAAAGAGATTAACAGAAATATCTGCTAGATTTAGCCAAATGCTTTAAATGACACTGCAAGGAATCTTGAAATATTCTCTTTACTGCAATTTTACAAGTTTAAAAATTGTTAAATGTAATGCACCACACAAACCACCAGAGGGAGCTTTGTATTTAAAATCAAAATCACAAACATCTTCAGAAATCTTGATAACAGACGTACTTTAACAAGTTCTCACACTGAACTGGGAGAATTTATTTGATAGACAATAAATCTCCAGGATTAGGATGGTCATTACGTACATAAATAAGTGGAAATCACTGACATAAGGGCTCAGCACAGCCAGAGCAGGAATTGGACAGCTATGACTAGGCTTCCCGCCCACATGACTCATAAGTCCCCGTCTCCTCGCTTAGCAGTATAGTGTGAAATGGGCATTATACTACTGGCCTTGCTGCACAGCGACATTACCTCACATCCACTTACTGAGAGCCCAGGGGCCATGCTCGACTCTTAGAAGAAGACCTGCAAATTCACAGGAAGGCAAAGGCCAGGCAGGAAACAGAGGGAAGTGAAGAAGGCAGAGACTGACAGACCAGACACATGCTCCCACTTCTAAAGGAAACGTCTGCCATTTGGTTCCAAAGATTACTGCTACATGTTATTCCACCCTCTTTCTAAATTTTTTTCAAAAGAAGCCAGAAATCCAAATTTTTAATTCAAATCTCCCAATTTATAATTACTGGCCACTATTTAAAAAAAAAACACTATAGGGCCCAAATAAAATTTCTCTACAAGCTGAATACGACCTGTGAGCTGCCAGCTTACAATCTTTGCTTTCTATTCCTGCTCCCCTTTAATTCTCACAAGACTCAATGCAGCTGCTGCTGCTTGGGGCAGAGATAAAGAGTATGTTTTGTGCAGGTTGTTTAATGGGTGACGAGGACCAGAATAAAGGTCTCTGATCAACTTTAAAAAAAAAAAAAAAGATATCATGATGCACATTCTAGGAAGAAGGAAAGAGGAGAGAATTTGTTAAAGGTGAGGCAGGTCCCAAAAGGAGAAGTCAGTATTCCAACCCAAGACTAAATGCCCAGGCTATTTCTGCTAAAACACATTGCCTCTCTTCTCCTCGTGAGGAGTAAATGAGAAAATGGACTTAAAATCTGAAAACTGTCAAGATCTATACAAACATAATGTGATGCTGTGATTATTAAGGGAGAAAGAAAGAAAACTACTAAGAGGAACTGAGTGTGTGAGTCAGCAGGGAGCGAAGGTCAGGTCAGGCCCACGACTGCTCCTCTTTAAGCCTCAGCTGGTTCACTCATAAACGGGACATGTTAACAGCCCCTACCTCAGAATTCAAAAGATAAAAAGAGATCATGCACAAAGCACTTAGCACAGGACTTGGCACAAAGAGACAGATAAATGTTGGTCAATATTAATGTTGTTATACCCACTCACAGCCAACTACAAATATCACTTTTCATCTTGTTATTTTGTCACTAAAAGATGGAGGAAAAAAACCAACCATTTGTGTTTGTGTGTGTTCACAAAATGAACTCAAAAGTTCCTTCAGCTCTTTCTCACTATGAACAAAAAAGGATTTTTATCTGGTACAGTAATACCCTATGCCTCAGGAAATGACTCAATTGATCACATGTGATTTATTCATGGAAAGAAAAAAAAAGACCCCCTAAATTCAAACACATTATCAAAAGCCTTATGAAATTAAAATGGCTTTTTAGTAACAATTGATTTCTGGAATAAAATGTATATTTCTGAATGTTTTTTCTCTAGCTTCCAGGCTTTCCTTGGCTGAAAATCTAAGAGATGACAAAAAGATGCTATACAAATCCCCATCCTGGAACCTCACCTGAAAAGCATCTGCTTCAGCATCCGATTGGCCGTCACAACTCTGGGAAGGCGGCCAGTGGAGAGGGAGTGGAGCTCCAAGTTGGAAGAAATGAGCTGGGTTGTCATGTCTGTGTCTGCAGCTGTCCCAGCACCACAACAACTAAAAAATACGATTAGAAACTTATCTGAAATTCAATTACCAAAGGGCTCAATTAGAAGTGGAGCTTCTTGGATAACTTCCAAGAAGTTCAGGTACATGCAGAGATGTTTTTGCTTATGTGTGCACTGTAATGGCTGCGTCTAACCAATCTTACATAAACATGAAGTTGAGAATATGCATCTAATTATATGCAAATATATTTTCTGTGGCCCAATGGAACATTTCAAATCATTAGTTTCTGTGCTCCTAACAGAGTGTACATTTTACTAAACCTAAAAAATATATCCAAGTTGTACAACAGAGCAAGGCATGTTAAAAGTCTTCCAATTTGACATTTACCAAGTATTTACTACCAGGTACCAGTCATTACAAAGTACTGAGAATAAAGAAAATATGACACAGTCTTAGCACTTGATTTCAAAGTTGAGAGGAGACACAGGTAGACAAAAGTTAGAGTATCTCGTGTAATACAATACAGTAGCATAGGTACAAAATGCCGTGGGAAACTGAAGGAGAGAGCAACAAATTCTGATCTTTGAGAAGAGATTTCATATGAGCTGGATTCAGAAGAACCAGAGGGGTAGCAAAAGCAAAGGTGAAACAGCATGGAGGTGAGGGGAACAGGGACACGAGGGAAACAGGGACAGTCCAGGTGCAGCTGGAACATGGAGTGACGGCAGTTAAACAGGCTGAAAAGCTTTTTGTGAGACTGCGCAAGATCTTAAATATCACGCTACAGAGTTTCGACATTATCCTGAAAGCAGTGTAGGAAGGTGAAAAGTCTCTTGAAAAGTTTTTAAAGTGGAAAGGGACATAATGAGATCTGTGTTTTACAAAATTCAATATAGCAGAAGAGTGAACAACAGAGATGGAGAAGACACCAAAGGCAGAGAGGCTATTTAATGACAACTGTAATGGTCCCCTGAGGAAAAAAAATCTAAGCTAAGGCCTTAGCAGAGGGAAGGACAAGAAGGAATGGACGCAAGAGGCACACAGAAGGCAGAACTGGGTACCAGCTGAATCGAAGACTAAAGCAAAGAGGACTTGAGAATGACTAGCTTAGGCGACAGGTGCAAAGAAATGACACTTAAGGGAGACAGAAAGAAAATACAGGTTGAACAACAGGTTTTAGTGAGGAACACAGTAAATTCAATTTTAGCCCTGACATGTTTGAAAATACAAGAGCGATTCAAACCAATCAATACTTACTATATGTTAGGAGATATGAAGTGTATTTTTGAACAGTTCTTGTCAGCAACAACCATCCCTTCAGTTGCCCTTGTATCTGCTCCAAGAACTATGCCATCCTATTTTTAAAAAACACATTTTTTTAAAACATTTTCACATATATAAACCATAGTTCTCTACTTTAGGGAAAACAATGTTGGCCATCCCCTGCCCCCGCAAACCCCTATTCCTGCTGAAACTCCTATCAAAAATATCATGCTATGCTGTCAGAATTCAAGAAAAGGCTGATTAATGAACATTATTGGTTGAATCCTGATTAGGCGGTAAGAATTACCACTCCTGCTTTCAAACGAGGCTCAGAGATTCAGTGACTTCCTTACAAATCACAGCAAATATGGGAAAAGTCTGAATTAATATGCAGAAATACGTCCATTAAAATAGCCACCTCTGTCAACTTTTTAAAAGATGTCACTTTTTACCTTTAACAATAATAACCATCATCTCTTTTAAACCTCACAACAATCTAAGGCAGGAATTATTATATCCCTTTGATGGATGGGGAAAGTGTGGCTGTGAGAAGGAAAGTGACCTGCCCAAATCTGGAAGCAGCACATAAATTAAATGGTTAGACAGACCTGTCTGACCCAAATCTTGTGTTCTCCCATTATATCATCCTGCTTCCTAAAGTAGTAACTTAAGGCAGAAGAGTAAATCGGTCTCCTGTCAAAAACTCGGTGAAGTGAGGAAACAACATAAACTGTTGCTAAGTGCACAAACCTCCTGACAAACCCCTAAAGGACCTAAACCCCGCCTAAAGGACCTTAACTCCCCTAAAGGACCTTTTCCTGATGTACTCTGTAACACCTGCCCTTCCTGACAGGGCCTGGAGCAGTAAAGGAGGCCAAGCGGAACCAGTTCACTCACCGCTGCTCTTGGCCTGCCTCAGCTTACCTTATAGACCACCCCCGCGATGGTCGTTCCCGTTTTCCGGGCCGTTGGAAGCTTGAACCCTTTCCTTGCAAAATCGGCTTCCAAGACGGCATTTCTGAGAGCAAATGAGAATAAAGCGTTGAAGGGCAGGACTGCACTGCGCCGCACCGGCACAAAGAGCGTCTAAGAAGGAACTCAGGAAAAGAAAAACTATTTGCTTTCACGCCTATCTGTTCACCCAACCCTCCCAACGTCAGGACTAGTGTCCTGCTTTTCAGCGAAAAGAGCGGCAGAGAGGGGCGGCACCTCGCCGAAGGAGAGGGAGATGGAGGGTGTCCGAGTGCGCTGGGAGACTGGAAGGGCAGCCCCGGCCCCAGGAGAAACCCGCGCTCAGGCCTTGATTCCCCTGAGTCACACGGGCCGCGAGCCCGCAGGCCCCGCCGTCCCCCTGCGTTTAGACTTCCCAGATCAGATCGCGGCCCAGCTCCGACCCTGGCCCCGCACTCCCACTCCCACCCTCAACCCAGCCCCGGGCACGGCCGCACCTTCGGCAGTTATCAAACGAGAAACCTCCAACCGGTGGCTGATACACTGACACAGCCGCCATCTTCCCAAGAAAGCACTTCCGGGGTAGGGGCGGGAGCAAACAGAAAGAGTAGAGCACTTCCGGCGCCACAGAGGACCAGGACTGAGGGGCGGGGCAAATTCCGCACTCGGGCGGTTGATCTTAGAGTTACGGGCTCCTAGAGGAGCCCGGAGACGTTTGGAGTATATCGCCCCAAGTGGCCCGGAGGAGAAACTGAGGCCCGCAGCTGGGAAAGGACTGGTCCAAGGTGCACGAACCCGAGACCAGGACTCCTGCCCGCCAGACCAGAGCTGTTTCTACTGTTAATTCGGCTCTGCGGGCTTCGGAGACAGACCCACCCAAGTTCCAGGCACAGCCCCACCACCTCCTTGCATTGAGCAGGTCCTCTCACTTCTCTGAATCTGTTTTCTCTGCTGTCAAATGGAGATAATACCTACCCCAAAAGCTGCTGTGAAATGAAGATGTGAAAAGATGCTCAACTTCATTAGTCATTAGGGAACTGCAAATCAAAACCACTGCACACTCACGGGGATGGCTAATATCAAAAAATCAAAAAGGCAGACAGTAACAAGTGTTGGCAAGGATGTGGAGAAATTGAAACCCTCATACGTGGCTGGTGGGGATGTAAAATCATGCCCCAGAAAACAGTTGGGCAGTTCCCCCCAAAATTAAACATAGATCCACCAATTCCCCTGTTAGGGATATACCCAGGAGAATTGAAAACATGTTCACAGAAACTTGTACACAAATATTTACAGCAGCATTATTCATAATAGCCAAATAATAGAAATAACCCAAATGTCTATCAGCTGATGAGTGGATAAACAAAATGTGGTCCATCCATATCACAGAATATTACTCAGCCATAAAAAGGAATGAAGCACTGACACATGCTACAACATGGGTGAACCTTGAAAACGTTGTGCTAAGTGAAAGAAGCCAGGCACCAAAACCCACGGATAGCATGGTTCCAATTGCATGAAATGTCCTTAATAGACACACCCATACATGCAGAAAGTAGATTAGTGGTTGCTAGGAGCTGGAGGGAGGAGAGAATGGGGAGTGACTCTTTCATGGGTACAGAGTCTCTTTTTGGGGTGATGATAATGTTCTGGAATTAGATAGAGGTAATGGTTACATGACATTATGAATATACTAAAAACCACTGAATTGCACATTTTTAAATGGTGAATTTTTATTTTTAAAGTTTGGTACCTAAGCTAAAATCTGTCACCAATCTTTTTTTTTCCTTCTTCTTCTTCTCTCCAAAGCCCCCAAGTACATAGTTGTATATTCTGGTTGTAGGTACTTCTGGTTGTGCTACATGAGACCCTGCCTCAGCATGGCCTGATGAGCAGTGCCATGTGCGCACCCAGGATCTGAACCGACAAAACCCTGGGCCACTGAAGCAGAGTTCGTGAATCTAACCACTCGGCCACGGGGCGGCCCCTAAATGATGAATTTTATGTTGTGTTAATTTCATTTCAATTTTTAAAAGGCTGCTGTGAGAATTGAAAATTGTACGTGGAAAGCATCTATCCTGGCACCTAGCAGCTTCTCAATAAACAGCCATTGTTGTTAATACATTCGTTTCATCCTGCCAACAACCTTAAGAGGTAGCTATAATTCAATCATTTTACTGATTTAAGTGAAGTTTCACTGCAGTGAAATAACTTGCTCAAATTTACATATCAAGTAAATGACAACCTCAATAACTGTAGAGTGAATTCATTTAGTCACTGAGCAAATATTTATCAAGCATCTACTTTGTGTCAGGCATGTTTCTAGGAATGAATGAGTGAATGCCATCCCAATCACCTAGAACCAGCGTCTGTCCCAACTACACGTTCAATAAATCTTTATCAAAGGTTAAATTCCCATTCAGGACTTCTCTGGGTCTTTTGTGCGAAAATAGGAAAATAAAGCCTTACTCACCTGCCTCCAACGGAATCTACTGATGAAAAAATTGAGTATCTCCTGTGTCACCAACTTTCTGCTTTGGTGACTGTAAAATGTGAAACGACTCGGGCTCTGCTCTGGAGAAGTCCACTTTTGATGAGAAAGACCAACCCCGCCAGACTGGACGGCACGGGTCATAACTCCACATGCCCTGGGTACTGTGAGGGGTCAGCAAATGATGATACGATGAAGGACTGGCTCCCCAACATCCGCCAAACTCTCTCACTCCCGCTCAGGGCTCAGCCCTCAGGGAATGAACACAAAGATGAATCCGATGTCATTCCTCTCCTCGTGTTATGGGTTGAAATGTGTCCCCCTAAAACTGATATCTTGAAGTCCAAACCCCCGGTACCAGAATGTGACCTTACTTGAAGATAGGGCCTTTACAGAGGTAATCAAGCTAAAATGAGGTAACTCCGATGGACCCTAATCCAGTATGAATGGTGTCCTTATAAAAAGGGGAAATTTAGAGGCAGACGTGTGCACAGGGAGACTGCCACGTGACAATGAAGGCAGAGATGAGGGGATGCTTCTACAAGTCAAGGGATGTCAGAGATCGCCAGCAAAGCACCGCAAGCTGGGCGAGAGGCCTGGGACAGCCCCCAGAAGGAATCACCCCGGCCGACACGTTGATTTCAGACTTCTAGCCTCCAGAACTGAGACAATAAATTTCTGGTGTTTAAGCCACCCACTCAGTTTGTGGTACTCAGTTTTGGAGGCCCTAGCAGACTAACTCGCCTCATGAGTTCACAGGCAAGGGGAGGAGAGAAGTCCCCAGAAAGACTCACAGCCCAGTGTGCTGGGAGGGGGTGGGGTGCAGCTGAAGCCTAGAGGCTCCGGGGCATGGAGTAGGAGCGAGCTCATGGGGTGAGAAGGCCAGGAGGGACAGGCATGTGAGCGAAGGCTTGGGGTATGCAACGAACAAAACCAAACAAAAAACCCTGGGCACATATTATTCTCAGGAAACAGCAATGAGTCTGATGTGGCTGCAGAGAAGGGAGGCAGAGCAGCCTGCAACCCCCAGAGGATAATGGCAAGGCACCTGTGTCCTGCCATAGGGTCTGGTGGGAGCTGGAGGAGCCAGGAAAGGATGTGGAAGCGATTTGTGACCTCAGTTTGTCCCCGGGGTATTTCTCTTCTTAACTGGGTCCCTGCGGTATGTTTTTCACACCCAGACTGAGCTGAGGAGGCGGCCTTGCCTCTGGAAGTGGCCCAGCAGAGGCAGCCGGAGCCCAGCAGAGGGTGACAGAGAGCCTCCAGGCAGCCTGGGCCTGGACCTTGAGAGGCCCAGCCAGAGGCCAAGCAAAGCCCCTGGGCTTGGGACAGGACCTCCGTACCTTCTGCCCTGGGGAGAGTGGCTCCAGGTACCCAGCGCTCAGAGCCGCCTGCTTCAGCCTCCCTGTCCAACATGACTGTTAGCCCTGGGACTGCAGCCCAGCCTGGAATGCCCTTCCCAAGGCCAGGACACAGTCCCACTCAATCCCTGGCAGTGCCACCAAACACAACTGACCAGTAAAGCCACCGCTTCTGCTCTGGATTTGGCTGTGTGACCTCAGAGGGGCTATCAGGCTCTCTGTGTCTCTGTTCCCTAAAAACATAGTAACAACCAACATCCCTTGATGTCACCCAAAGTCCTGGGCTCTGTTCTAACCATTTCATATACAGGATCTCATGATCGTCCTAGGCACCTAGAATGTGCCAGACACTAGCAAAACAGGTGATCGAGAGCCAGACCAGTGCCTGCTCTCAGGGAGCTAGCAGCCCCTAAGGACCAGGCCTCACTGCCCCACTTTAAAGACCTCACGGAGAGGTGAAGCCCCTGGCTCAAGGTCACACAGCTGATCAGTGGCAGAGTCAAGATCAAACCACACCCCTCCAAGCCCCAGAGCAAACACAGGACCGCTTCCCCAGCCCTGACAATTATGGCCCCGCTGGCACTCAAGTTCCCATGTTACCCGGTGCTTTGCCAGAGTGAAAGCGAGGTTTCCTCCTCGAGGACTTTCATCCCAGCTTGGCCGGTTCCTAGCTGCGCGGTCATGGGCTGGTCCCTTCATCTCTCTGAGTCTCAGGATCCTGATCTGTAAAATGAGGGAGCATCACGATGTTTCCCTTACTTTGTGCAAACCAAGTGCGAGCAGGCAGGGTAAAATATAAAGCATTTCATTCAGTCATTGGTTCATTCATTCATTCAGTCAGTATTTATTATGCCCCTCCTTGGTGTGGGCTCTGTGCCAGATCACAGCCATGAGGGGTGTTGGTCTGGGAACTACACCTCCAGTTTACTGTGCTGAGTGCCCTAAGGGACATGTGCCAGAGCACAGCCAGGAAAGGGCTTCCGAGGGAGCCTGAGCAGGCAGGGTGTGCACCCAGAGGACAGGAGTTAGCGCTGAGACCAGGAGACCAGGTGCCTCCCGCACAGGGTTCAGCTGTTCTCACCCCTTGCATCCGCCTGCATTTTCAAAGGGCCTGCCAAGCCCCCTCCCCCAAGCTGCAGGCTGCTCAGGAGCTCAGCGTGGGGCAGGCCCTGGAAGACTCACCCCATCCTCCGTCAGGATACACACACATCCGGAGGTGCCCCCCACACCAAGACTTGGCCGTCTTCCCATTGCAGGGAAGGCAGCCCATGATGCTCCTGGTTGCTAAGGCAACTGGGACCTTGTTTTTCCTTCTTCATAAATAAGCTATAAATAGACAGGGCAAACCTGGGCGCCTTCCTTTGCATGAATTAGAGCAGCTGCTCCAGCACCCAGGTGCCAAGTCCCACTGCACGGGCCACAGACACACAGCTCCGAGGGGGGAGGGCACAGCGAGGCTCATGGCAGCATCACAAAGTGTGGATTCCCTCCACCTGCTCCAGACTCTCCTGGGGCACCTAGCAGATTCTGGGGCCCTGCTGAGACCCGCACAATCCCAGTCACTTTAATGGGGCCTGAGATGGGTGTTTACTTAACCCTCAGAGATGAGATGAACCCTGAGTTTGCCAACCCCAGCTGATGGCGAGCGGGAGTGGGCATCCTCCCTTCTTCCTATCCAGTGCCACGCAAGTCACAAGGACATCATGACAATACCTCCCATTCCTGTGGCATGCTAGAATTTCCACATCCTTCCCCCACCTGGTTTAATGGTCCTGGTTAACATCTATTCGTTGAGACCTTTCCACGTACCAGCTACTGTGTTCTTTATGTGCCACAACCCCATTAATTCTGCCAACCAGCCTATGAGGGTGTTGCTGTCATGATTTCCAGCTCGCAGATGGGGGACTATCAGCTTGGAGAGGGGAGGTGCCTGGCCCAAGTTCACACAGCTGGTTAGCAAGGGAACTGGCATTTGAACCCAGGCCTGTCCAGTGCACTTGTTCTTGACCCCAGCCTGTGCTTTCAGCATCACTGGTTCTCTTAGTAACCCACGAGGGAGGGAATAGTAGATGGGATGCCCTAAGTGGGGAAGGAACAGAAAGAGAAACAGACTCAGAAGGACTAGCAACTGGCCCAGGGTCACAGAGTAAGGAAGAGTCAAAGCTGAGACTTGAGTCCTGGGAGGATGGGCTGCAGAAAGTGGGGCTGTTTTCCCCAAAAAGGGAAAGAATCAGGTAGACATGACTACCTGGTGGGTCAGGGCAGGCTTCCTGGAGGAGGTGAAGTTGACATAAGATCTTAGAGGATGAGGGTGGAGAGAAGGGAAAAGCATTCCAGACAGAGGGAACAGCTTGTATAGGCCTGGAGGTAGACATGGTATGTGAGGTCTGCAGAACAGCAGGTAGGTCTGCTTGGCTCCGCAGCAGGGGAGGGAGGGAGAAGTGAAGCCAGCAATGTGGGCAGGCTTCAATTATGAAGGGCTTTGTAGGCTGGCTCAGAAGCCTGGGCCTGTCCCAAAGGCACTAGGGGGCACGGAAGGCTTGTAAGCAGAGAACCAACCTGACTTCTCTTGGGAGAATGGGCCGCCCACTTGACAAAGGGGGTTTGAGCAGAGCCTGTCATCGAAAGACAAGGCATCTTGAAGGCTACTGGACCCCAGCTGATGGGTGCTTTCTCCAGCCAAGCCTTGCAGCGTCCATCTCTGAATGTGGACACTGGGTGCCTCCCAAGCCCATCCAGCTCCGTCACCCTCTCCAGGGTTCTAGACCTGCCAGCCCCTTCCACGGCTAGGCAAATTCACTCAGACATTCCTGAAACAAACTCCAATTCTGCATCTGGCACAGGAACACAAAGACTCTGCCCTCAAGGGAAATGGATACAGAAATCAATAAGTGAGTTAGAGGACCAGAAGTTTCTGATGGGGACTGCACAGGGTACCAAGAGGCTCAAAGGAGAGAGAGGGACACTCCCAGGGAGGAAAAGCATCAGCAAGTACTTTAAAGAAAACGTGGGGTTGTAAGCAGAACTCAAAAGATGAGGAGAGCTTGCTAGCTGGGGTTGCAGGAAGGAGAGAATGGGCATTCCAGAAGGAGGGGACAGTCTGATCAGACACATGAGGGCATGAAACAGCCAGGCACGTTGTAGAGCTTTACATGAGAGGAGTTAGAGGGGAGGAGGATGCTGGAAACTCGCCAGGGACCAAGGCAGGCAGGACCTGGGAGCCAATCCCAGGGCGTTAATCAGGACAATGATGCAATCACATGCGTGTGCTGTGAAAATCAACCTGGCAGCTGGTCAGAGGATGGGGTGGACAGGAAGAGACTGGAAATAGGAAAGGAGGGAGGGAGCTAGGGAGGAGAGGGAGGTGGCCTGAACTCTGGTGGTGGCAGTGACAACTGGAGAAGGGAACAGTCTCAAGAGATATTACAGACAGACAGGCTGTGGTCAGAGGTGGGATGGGAGGAAAAGGGAAAATGAGGAGTCGACTTTCTCTAGGGGTCTGACTCGGGCGGCAGGATGGGTGATGGCAGGAAGGTCCGTGTGGGTCCCTTTGGGACATGTTACGTTGGCTGTCTGGGCTGGGGAGATGTGCGGGAGTTCTTGGGCAGCAGAGAGAAAGCTGAGCAAATCCCAAGTGAGAATGAGACACCGCGGGAGAGTGGACAGAGGGAGAGAAGGGAGCCAAGGACAGAGGCCAGGGGTGGTAATACT
This sequence comes from Equus quagga, assembly GCF_021613505.1. Taxonomy (NCBI): domain Eukaryota; kingdom Metazoa; phylum Chordata; class Mammalia; order Perissodactyla; family Equidae; genus Equus; species Equus quagga. Next base: position 86,141,393 of record NC_060267.1, read on the forward strand.
TATCAGGCAGGTGAAGCTGAGGCGTGGACAAAGGGTGGAGAGAAGGAGTAGGCAGGGAGGCAGTCAGGGACCAGGGGAGAATGACGTCACAGCTGCCAAGATGCGGGGGCAGGGCTGGAGATGGGGAGAGAGTCGCCGAAGTCTTGACAGTCAAACAAGACGAGGATGGGAAAGTGTCCAGGGGATCATTCTCACCAACAGCACTATTTTCTTTTTTTTTTTTCAAAGGTTTTAGTTTTTTGTTTTTGGGTTTTTTTTTTTCTGTTTTATCTTCCCAAACCCCCCGAACATAATTGTATATCTTAGTTGCAGGTCCTTCTAGTTGTGGGATTTTTTTTTTAAAGGTTTTAGTTTGTTGGGGTTTTTTTCTGCTTTATCTATTTTCGCTATCAAATCTAGCAAGGACTTTTTGCAAATAAGAATCCTCAGTGTTAACGATGATGTGATGAGATGAGCAATTTGTGGTTTGCTAGTGGAATGTAAAGTGGTACAAGCTTTCTGGAAAGACATTCGCCAAAACAGCCCAAGATCCTGTATGACATAGAGCCTAGAGTTAACAACGCAGTATCGTGCACCTCAAGATTTGTTGAGAGAGTAGCTCTCGTGTTAAGTATTCTTGACTCACACACGCTCATAAGAAAAAAAGGGACACAAGGGGACTTTTGGAGGTGATGGATCTGTTTATTACCTTGATTGTGGTGTGTATCACAGGTGTATGCATACGTCCAAACCCATCAAATTGTGTACATTAAACCTGTGCAGCTTTTTTGCATATCAATTACACCTAATAGAGCTGTTTTAAAAAAAATAATTCAGGATCCTTGAAGAAGTTCAAAACATTTAACTCAAAAATTCCCCCTCTAGAGCTCTATCCTCAGACAAAGATTAGTGTGTAAAGCTGTTCATTGTAGCGTTATTTATAATGGATTATACTGCATTTTATAATGAATTATATATTGGATATGTATTGGCTAATGGATTGTATATATTGGATATTATAATGGATTATATAACATATAACAATATTATAATAAAAACATGGAAACCACTTTAATGTCAAGCAACAGGAGAATGGTTAAATAATTTATGATGAAATATATGAGACCATTAAAAATTGTGTTTTCAATGCACGTTTAATGACACAGAAGAAAGGATAAGAAACAGGCAGAGGGGCCAGCCCAGTGGTGTAGTGGTTGGGTTCACGTGCTCCGCTTCCATGGCCCAGTGCTCTCGGGTTCAGATTCTGGGCACAGACCTGGCACCGCTAAGCAAGCCCCGCTGTGGTGGCATCCCACATAAAGTGGAGGAAGATTGGCACAGATGTCAGCTCAGCGACAATCTTCCTCAAACAAAAAGAGGAAGATTGGCAACAGATGTTAGCCTAGGGCCAATCTTCCTCATCAAAAAAAGAGAGAGAGAGAGAGAGAGAGAAACAGGCAGAATGTATACGGCTCCAACTTTTTAACGTGTGTGGGTGTACATTATATATGTAAAAAACCACAAACCATCCTATTATTAATACTGATAATTCCTTGCTGGTGGAATGTCAGATCACTTTTATTTTCTTGTTTGTGCCTCTCTGCATTTTTTTCAAATTCTCTACTGTACATATTCATTATTTTTCCCCATTTTTTATTTTGAAGTTTTTCAAACCTTCAGAAAGTTGTAGGAGTAATACGACAAATCATTCTCTCTCTCTCTCTCTCTGCCCTCACCAGCTGAAAGTTACACAATGCTTTACCCCTAAACACTAGAGCATGAGTCTCCTAAAAACAAGGACATTCAGCAACAGAACCACAATACCATTATATGGATTTGGTATTACTATCTAATATTCAGTCCACTTTCTGAGTTCCCCAATTATCCCAATAATATTCACCTTTATGGTTTTTGTGATCCAGGATCCAATCGAGGATCACACATTGAATTCAGTTGTCCCCCAGACACTTCAGGAAGAATCTCCCAAAAACATGGCGCTGTCCTACAAAACCGTAACACCCTCATCACATCCGGGAAATTTAACCTGGCTTCAGAATTATTATCTAACATCCAGTCCACGCTCAATTTCCCTCAACATCACTTGTATGATTCTTGTGATCCGGGATCCAATCAGGCATCTCCACTGAACTCGGTCAGCGTGACTCTTCAGCCTCCTTCAGTCTGGAACAGTCTCCAGGCTTTTTCTTTGGACTTTCATTAGGGGGCCAGCCCAGCTGTTTTGAGGAATCTTCTTCAGTGTGGATTTGTCTGATGATTTTGGCAGGTAGGCATTTCGGGCAGGAGTGCCTTGTAAACGATGTGTCCTTCTCAGGCCACCACATCAGGGGGCACACCATCCTCGTCCCAACATTAGTGGTGTCAAGTTTACGCATTTGGTTAAGGTGACATGTGTCAGATCTCTCCATCTTTAAAGGTATCCTTTTCTCTTTGTAATTAAAAGGTAATTTGTGGGTGATTATTTGAAACTGTGTACATAGCCTAATCCCAACGGTCTTCCACCCAATGGTGATGGCACCCACTGATGATTCTCACCCGAATCTATTACTATGATGTTGACTGTAAGATGCCATCTGCTATTGCTCTCAGCCCCTCTTAGTTGGCACTCTTCTGTAAAGAAGAGCTTTTTCTTCCCTTATCTTTTTTTTGAGGACGATTAGCCCTGAGCTAATATCTGCTGCCAGTCCTCTTTTTGCTGAGGAAGACTGGCCCTGAGCTAACATCTGTGCCATTTTCCTCTATGTTATATGTGGGATGCCTGCCACAGCATGGCTTGATGAGTGGTGCATAGGTCCACGCCCAGGATCCAAACTGGCGAACCCAGGGCTGCCAAAGCAGAGCACACAAATTTAACCACTGCGCCACCTGGCCGGCCCCTAGCTTTCCCTTATCTTGCCTCCTGTGGGTTTTCTTTCTTTTTTTATTCTTAATTCTTTTTTAAAATTCAAAGTTTCTTTTTTTATTCTATGTATTATAATCCATTCTTGTTATTAGCCATTTTGATCTCCAATCGTCCCAAATTTGGCCCTTGGAGTCCTTTCAAACTGGTCCCCCACCAGTTTGAGTTCTTCTTTGCTTTCTGGCACAATAAGATCTTCCAGGCGGGGAGTGGAGCACCTGCTAGGCCCATCCAGCCTCTGGACCACAGAAACAGCGGCTCAGCCCTGGACCTGGGGGGGCTGAAGGAGGGCAGCCAAGGCAGCAGAAGGGGGCACATGGACATCCGGAGGCCTTTCTCTCAGAGGTATCAGTTGCCAGTGCTTTAATTAATGGCTCCATCCCAGGGGACAGGGCCAGTGCCTGGAGCTGGCTGCTTAGGAACAGGGTACCAGCCTGCTTGGGTATCTCGTTTCACATCCCATCTATTTACTTCTCGCACATAGAAGGATATTAGTTATAGTGCAGAGATGAAGGAAATCTCTGTGTTCTTTTGCCACTTCACCAAGAACAGGAAAAAGCAGGGAAGAATGCCCTGATTTTAGGAGGGAAAAGCATATGTGTGTCCCTGCAAGAGTGCATGTGTGTGCATTCACATGTATGTGTGTGTTCACGCATGTGTTTGTACATGTGCATGTGTGTGTTTGCACATGTGCATGTGTGTGCGCACATGTCCGGGTTTCCCAGGCCTGCGTCCACTTTCTCCTCCTTCCCTCCCTTTCTGTTTTGTCGAGGTACAGTGTGCATACAGTAACATGCACAGATTTGAAGGGCAGAGCTGGACGCGTTTTGACAAACATGTAACCAAGATACAGAACGTTTCACACCCCTCCCCCGAGAAAGTTCCCTCATGCTCCTTCCAGTCAATCCCTCATCAATGCAACCAGTTTCTGATATCTAAAAATTCTAGAACCTCCCATGAACAGAATCAGACAATGACCACACCTCCCTTCTTTTAACTGCCACATAAAATGGTGGTGGACGCCCCCAGCCGTGCCACCATTGCCTCCAAATATTTCTGAGGCTTTCCTGGAGAGAGAAAGAAGCGGGGCACTGATGTCCCTCTGTGGGTTCCCTCTCCACATCCCCATTCCCAGGCTGGCGGCCAAGAACGGGACCCAGACCAGGATCATTCCTCCACCCAGAAAAAATCATCTGCCATGACCCAGAAACTCTGGCCTAGAAGCTCCACCGGACACGGGAGGAGCCTGTTTACGCACTGAGGCTCGGGCACTCTGACTCCCCCCTGAGCCCGGCTGCAGGGACCCCCGGGGACTGCGGTCCTGTCCATCTGCCAGCAGGTGCAGCGAGCAGCACCCGCGGCCGGCCCATCCTCCTGCATCCCTGCTGTCAATCTGCCCACTGCCCTGGGTTGTTTACTGGAAGCTGGCCTCTCTGTGAGGGTTCAAAGCCCTGGCCCTGGGCACGTCCACGGCAGGAAGCAGGCCAGGCGGTAATTGGCGCCGCGACTGTGCTAGGCGGCCGTGCTGACCCAGTATCCTCCTCCAGCAGTCGCCTTTGAGGCGCTCCATCCTGACCTCCCAGGCCTGCAGGGACTTCCTGCTGAACGCCGAGCCGGCACCAGCAACAAATTACGCGTTCCCCGAGAAATCTATTAAAAGGTGACAGCAGTTCGGGGGCCGGGTGGCCAGGGGGCCCCCAGCACAGGAAGCCTAATGTCTTCTGTTCCCAAGAGCCACCAGCTAACTCCTGCTGAACTCAGAGGGAACTGAGCTAGAACTCTAAATTTAGGGGCCAAGGAAAAATGACTCAGAGATGAGCAGAGGCTGCCATCCTTGAGGCCCCTCTATGGTTCCCTGAAGGGGGAGGAGGCAGGCTCTGGAGTCCCCTAGACTTCAGTTCCAATCTGCCACTTTCATGCTGTGTGACCTTGGGTAAGCCACTTGGCCTCTCTGAAACTTCCATGCCCACAAAGGTGATAAGAAGCCCACCCATCAGATTGGCAAAAAGCAAATGAAGTGCCAGGCACATAACAGATGCTCTGAGGGTTGCAGGATCAGAAGCAGACTGTATTTATTTCATACTCCAGCCCAGAGTCACCCGCATGTGTGTGCCACATCCAGAGTAAGGCAGTGGCTGAGCTGCCAGATCCAGTGGAGTGAGCTGCAGCTGGAGGGCCTGGGGTGGGGGTGGGACATGGCAGCCTCTGTTCTTCCTGGTGAGCAGCTCTTACCGTCTCCAGCAAGGCTCTGGCTGAACCACTGGGTGAATGAATGAAACGAAGGTACGAATGCCTGCCTCACTGGTAGATGCAGTAGGCTGAATAACCCTAGTTAAAAGGAATAATTTTTGTTTAATAGATGCATTTGATTCATTTAGCAAAGTGCCCACTTCTTAAGTGACAATCGTTTGTTCACTGATTTTTGGCAACCTGGCTTTTGGACAATTGGTTTTTAGCAAAATTGGTCGGTGCCGGCTTCAGAGATCGCCGGACTCAGGTACGCAAAGAGCAGCCTCAAGAACTCTGTCCACATCTTGGTTTTGCTCTCTTTCGGGCTGGCTTTCCTTTCCCTTGCCTGTTCCCTAAATTGTGGCAGAGATGGCCACCATTCTTCCGGTTCGGCTGCCCCAGCTGGAAGAGCGTGACTTTCTCAGCAATTCCAGTAGAAGACCCAGTGGGCCACGGGGGTCGTGCACCCATCCTAGATTGAATCTCCTTGGCCAGGGGCGTGGAATACCCTGACCGGATGAGCCCGGGTTGTATGCCCACCTGTGGTCAGCAGAATTCTAAAGACGCCCCCCTGCCCCGATTCCATTGTTGGTTATTCAACCAAACGCTAACATTGGCACTGCTGTGGGATGGTTGATTTTACACGTCAACTTGGCTGGGCCACGGTATTTGGTAAAACGTAATTCTGGATGTTTCTGTGAAGGTGTTTTTGGATGACATAAACATTTAAATCAGTGGACTTTGAGTAAAGTAGACTAACCTCCGTGATAGGGGTGGGCTGCGTCTAATCAGCTGGGTCATCCAGGGCACCCAGTGTAATCACATGAGCCTTAAAAGCAGAAGCAGCAGAAAAGAAGAGGACGGCAGAAAGGGAAGCTGGAGAGACACGAAGCGGGAGAGGGACTTGCTGGAGGGGCCACATGAAAAGCATGAGGAGGAAGGTGGTCAGCTCCAGGATAAAGACCACCCCTGACCGACAGCCAACAAGGAAACAGGACCTCAGCCCCACAATCACAGGGACAGAATCTGACCAACAGCCTGAATGGGCTGCAAGTGATTTACTGCCAGCTCTTCCAGAAAGGCAGGCAGCCCTGCCGATACCTTGATTTCGGCCTCGTGAGACCCAGAGCAGAGGAGCCAGTCGACAGGACCTCAGGCCCACAGAATTGTGAGGTGCCAACTGTGTTGTTTGAAGCCGATCCATTTGTGGTCCTCTGCCATGACAGCAACAGGAGACACACCACCACGGAGCATGGGGTGGGGTCAGCCCCTCCCAACACCACAGGGACTGATCACGGCGGGGGGCTCCCCGAAGGAAAAGCAGACTCCCCGGCACTGCCAGGGCCAGGGTCTCACCCCAAGCGACAGCCCATTCCGTCCAGGGGTCTTAGCCCTTCCGTTTGCGCCCACGGCCACAGCCCCTACGACAAGAGAGAAGTTGTTTTCTCTGCTCCAGAAATTTCGCCTGCTCTCCCCTCACCCTTCTCTCCATTTTCTGGCTTTTCCAGTTTTTACTCCACTTCTCAGGCTGCGAAAACTCCCCAAGCCTGGCCGGCTCCCTGTCCGATGTGGTGTAGGGTCCACGTAAACGCCCGGCCGGCGTGGAGTCCCTGGACCTGGACGGGAGGAAGAGCAGGTGCTTCCAGCCACCAGGCTCGGGAGGGCCCCCGCCAGGCGCCAGGCAGGTATTACTACAATCGGTCCTTGTCACAGCTCCAGCTGGGGGGCAATGAGATCCCCACTTCTCAGAAGAAAAGTCAAGGCTCAGAGAAGGTACAGCCTTGTCCAAGGTCAGCTACAAGTGACAGAAACCAACCAACCTGGCTCGAGAAACAGGAGGGTGTGTCCATCCACGCAACCCGGCTCCAGGCACCCTTCGACTCGGGGACGCAGCGAAGTCCTCATCTCCCGCTGCCTCTCTTCCTCCCTCTCTCTCTCTCTCCCTTACCCTGTCTCCCATCTCATGAGTTCCCTCCTCTCAGCTCGGCTTTATTCCCTTCCACTGCATATGAATATGACTAACAATGTAGCCTGTGGCAGAGACAGAAGCCTGGTTTTATTGGGGGCAGCAAAGTGCCCAGATGATAAATGACATTTCTCAAACTCCTTTGTAACCAGCGACATGTAAACAGAAGTATTCTATAGTACTTCTGGGAAGGTTGCCTAAAGGAAGGCAAGCTGACTCAGCTGGAAGAAGCACTTCTTTTGCCCTTCCTCCTTCCTATTGCCTAAAACATGAGTGTAATGGCTGGAGCTCTGGCAGCCATTTGGGGCCATGAGGTGAAGCTGGATGCTCATGCCTGTCATATGAGCCCTGGACTGGCCACTATTAGACTTCTTTGACATGCAAAAAAATCCTTTTAATAATAATAAACCCTTGCATGTTTAAGCCACTTATTAATTTGTTATATGCAGCCAAACTTAACCCCACGATGTGACCACAAGCAGCTCCAGCTTCACATCTCTCCAACTTGAAAACTCCAGAGTCTGGATCCCTGCTCTTCTCACCCCACAAGGCGTCTAGGGCACAGCTCCGAATGGCACAAATGGGGTCACACACATGACTAGAGGAACAGCCGAACTGTGGCTCAGGCCCATTCTTGGTGTGTTTTGTGTAACTTGCTTGCTTGGAGGAGAGGCGGCTGGAGTGGAATCACATGAAGAGCCAGGGTGGAGAATTCCCCCAAAGAAGTGGGTGCTGCACACACAGGAAGTGATGGTGCCCAGTGCAGCCAGCATGGTGAGCCCCCAGGCAGGGCACTCTCCACCCTTCTCTGCAGTACTTCAGTCTTAAGAGAAGAGGCTTCTTTACCATCCTCTCAGGCACGGGACCAGGGAGGAACCCACTGACATCAGCCTGACCTCCCACGTGGAGGTCCAGCTGGAGGCCGCAGTGTGTGGGTGGGGTCAAGAGGACAAAGGTGTGGAGGGCTCCAAGGTCCACCCCCAGGGATCACATCTCAAGCCAGCATGGCCAGTCACTTGTGGGAGATGACTGTGAATGTTGGAGTCAGACAGACCTGAGATCAAAGCCCGCCTCAGCCACTCTAGTTGTGTGGCCTTGGGGGAGTTGCTTTATGTCTCTGAGCCACCACATCAATTCCCTCATTTCTGTCTCCAGGCCTGTCTTCACTCCCTCCCTCCCAGCTCCATACACACCTATCACCCCATCTACCCATCCTCCAAAAGGCCCACCTCAATAGCTCCCACCACGCCCAGCCAGGAACTCAGCCTGGGACGTGTTGACCCACTCTCCTTGGTGCCGGGATGTTCCAGCATGGCCTGAGAAACAATTAAACTTTCAGATTTTCCAAATTACCAAACATGCAAAATAGACAACCTCTCCCCAGCCTGGAGCCCTGCCCCTGCACTAGAGACCACACCCAGGGTCAGGGGTGAGGGTCCCAGACCTGCCAGGGGCCCAACCACGCCTGTGCCCCCCAGGGAGCAGGGAGGTGGCAGGTGGCAGGCGGCCCACAGTCCTGGTTCTCCACCCCCGCTCCAGGCTGCCCAGGACCGTCTGCTCTCTCCTGACCGTCCGGCCACCGGAGTGGTCTCCTGGGGACACAGGTCTCCCCAAGAGACTAAGCCAGGCAGAAACGTAAACCTTAGCTTTAAAATTATTTCTACTGTTATTTCCATTTTTGTTTAATATTTATTATTATTTAAATGTTATTTAAAGGTTTATTATTTTTATTATTAAAGTACCCTGTGTTCATAAAAACAATAGAGAGATGGATACACTAAAAATGTGAGCCTCCTGTAATTGGAGGAGGGTCAGAAATGTCTCTTGTGTCCTCAAATGTCCTTGATTAAAAAACAAAGGACAGTGGGGTGGGCCCCATGTCACAGTGGTTAAGTTCGTGCACTCTGCTTCAGTGGCCCAGGGTTTGCAGGTTCAGTTCCCGGCTGTGGATCTACACATCACTCATCAAGCCACGCTGTGGCGGTGTCCCCCGTACAAAACAGATGAAGATTGGCACAGATGTTAGCTCAGGGCCAATCTTCCTCACCAAAACAAAGGACAGAACAAAGAAACACAAACAAACATGATTCTCCACTTTGCCTTTGGGAGGCAGCATTGCTGGGCAGCTGTGTTGCTGCAATGTCCCCGAGGCCGGAGACCCACCCATCCTCTCGCTGGCACTGTCCACAGTGGGCAGGGACCGGCGGGGACTCATGGCGGTGCCAAGCACGCAGCATTGGGAGCCCCTACTTCCTTGTTAAAACAGGAGGACGTACAAAATCCTGCAGGAACCCAGAGAGAACACCTCCCTCTGCCCCGAGGGCGGGGAAGCAGCTAGTGACACAGAGCCGAGTCTTGAAGCGTGACTAGGAACTTTCCAGAATTCCTAGAAATCCACCAGGCAGAGAGACAGAGGAAAGGCAGTTCAGGAGGAAGGCCCAGCGTGTGCAAAGGCATAGAGTCGTGAGAACACCGCATGTCTGGGCCTTGGTGAAAAGCGCAGGGCCACCCCGAGGAGGGTGTTTGGAGACGAGAAGGTACAGGAAAGGAGTTGAGGACACTGGAAGGGCCTTCCAGAGCTGGCCGAGGAGTTGGGACTCTACCCCTGCATTCCAGGGGACGCCCACCAGGTGCTCTCCCAGCCTTGGCTGAATTAACGACGTGGCCAATTTTTGACCCAGATCAGGAGGAGGGGACCCCAAGTCCAGCAGAAGCCCGGGCCCCCAGCCCCCCCGGCCCCAGCAGCGGCTCCCCCTCCCCTCCTCCAGCCGGGATGTTGTTCTCTGCGCTTGATGAAGTTGGAACAAGTCCTCTCCGGGGCGACTCGCAGGCGTCCAAATTGGATTGGCACGCGGACGCCGAGCAGTTGGTGGCAGGAGCCAGGGGACCGGAGAGCAGGTTTTCGCTGGAGGGGACGTGAGCTTTATTTCCCTCTTGGTCGCTGACAAGGAAGCAGCTGTCCCTGCCTGATTATTTTTACCTCGAGTCACAGCCGCGGATGCGCAGCCCCCCGCGCGCCCGCCGGGGCCGGGGGAGCAGCGGCCAGCTCCTTGCGAGCCTCGAGCGCCACCTCCCGCCTGCGCGCCGGCCGAGACCCTGCCGCTCCAGGGGGGCGTCGCTGCCCGGAAGAGAAAGACCAGAGCAGCCTTGAAGAATATTTGAGACAAAAAAAAAAAAAAAGAGAGAGAAAAATTCCCATCCTCTAAAGCAATAGCTCATTTCTTCTTCTTTTAGTCTGATGAGACTAAATCTGAATACCCCTTAACTGTTAACTGAGCACGTCCAAAGCTGTCATGTCATTCTATTCTTGAAAACCCAACGGGTTCTAGGTGTCATTAGCTCCATCTTATGGCTGAGGAAGCTGAGGCTCAGAGAAGCGGCTTGCCTGAAATCACACACTAACAGAGCAGGAGAAATGGGATTTGACCCCCAGTTTGTCTAACTCCAAATCTTGTACGCCATCCACTGTGTTTCCAAGTCTTTGTCCATGTATCAGTTAGGAATGCTCTGAGCTGCAACTAGCAATAACAGTGCTTTAAATAAATGGAGCTTACTTTCCTTGTGTACCAAAAGACTGGAAGTAGGTGGTCTCTGGGTGGGGAGGCAGCCCAATGATGTCATTGACCCAGAGTCTTTCAATCTTGCTGCTTCATCATCTTGATAGGTTGCTTTCTGACATGCTTGCTGCTTCATGGTCACAAGAAGGCTGCTGCAGTTCCAGGCATCTCACCTGCATTCAAGGCAGAAGGAAGATAGGGGGAGGGGATGGTGAAAGTTGTGACAACCCCTTTTATCAGGAAGGCACAATATTTCCCTGAATTCCTCCAGGACTTTGGTTTACATCTTAGTGGTAGCAATACCACCCACAGCTGCCAGGGAGGCTGAGAAAGACAGCATTTTGAGGACAAAGGAGAAGGGCACAATTTATGTCAGTCACCAACAATGTCTGCCACAGTCTACATAGAGTTGTGTGTGCTTACAATTATATCATATGTAAATTTTGCTTGCTACTTTTTCCTTTTACTGTTATGTCATTTGAAGTCTCCTTATCGCTATGTTGTTTTTATAATTCTCATTTTTAATGGTTTAATAGTATTTCTTTAAGTGGATAAGTCATAATGTATTTGTTGGACTCGGGTAGCTTCCAATTTTTTCCATATTTTACATAATACTATGATGCACAAAGTATTTTCGTTTAGTCAGATGTCTCCCGAGCATAAATTCCATAGAGGACAATTACTTGGGTCAAAAATTTTAACATGTTTGCTGCTCTTGCTACATTACCTTATTGATTTCTAAGAGGATCGGGCTATTTGACACTGTGTAACAGTGCCTGGCTGTCCTAATTTTGCCGCAACTGTGCCCGCAGAGAGTAATATCATTTTAAAAAGGTGTTTACAAAATCAGCGTCATACAATGATACCTTAAAGTTGCTGTTGTTTTTATTTAATTTCACAAGATTGTAAACTATCATAACTCAATAAAAATTAACTTAAAGAAAAACTAAGGAGGAACATTTTTCCGCATGTATTTTTCACTTTGTATTTCCTCTTTGGCGACGTATTTGTTCATTTCTTTGTCCGCTCATCTCCTGGGGTAAGAGATCCGTTGTTATAGAAATGGCCGTACTGTTCCTGGTATCAGCTCTGGGCATAAGGCAACTCAACTTCTTCCTTTGATCCTACAGATTCCTGGGAGGGAGGCGGGGTGGGGAATAGGATCGAGTCACCGATGAGGGAAGTGGGCTCAAGAAGTTCACGCAGCCACTAAGAGGCAGGTCCCTGGACTCCAAGCCCAGCGCTTTTCCTTGCACAGTATTGCTCTTTTAAAAATAACAGCTTTCTTGAGATGTAATTCACAGACCGTACAATTCACTTGTTTAAAGTATCCGACTCGATCGTTCTTGGTACATTCACAGAGTTGTGCAACCATCACCACAATCAACTTTAGAACATTTCATCATCCCCAAAGGAAACCCTGAACCCCCTGGCAGTCACTGTCATATTGGGTAGACGTAAAACTATTCTGAAGATATTCAAAATATTAAAGATACTAAATTTATGTGCTAATATTATAATTACATAATTATTATATATGTATATATAAATACATTTATATAATATATAACCATTATTAAATAAAATATTAAAGATATTAAAAATATTTGGAGAGAAGAGAGGTGTGGCATGGGCTGTGTGAGGAGGGCAGAAGCTTAGACTGTACTACGGACTTGCTGTGTGACCCAGGTCACGTCCCCTCTCTGGTTCTTCGTTTCCTCCTAATACAAATAGCTATTTATTGAGCGCCTGCTGTATGCCAGTCTCCTCACCAGGCGTGTCACAGATGTTCATGACCATTCTCTATAAAGCGGGGTGAGGAGACCCTCTGTATAGAAGCAGGAAACTAAGACCTGGAGCAGAGATGCGGAGTCATTCGGGTCCCTATGCTGGTTGGTGGCAGAGAGGGGCCTGGTGGGGCGGGGAGGGGTCCTGACTCCCAGATCAACCACCACATCGGCTGCCTTCCGCTCCTGGCTTCTGGAGCTGCCCCAGTGACAGGTGGGGACAGGTGGGAGGGGGTAGGAGGGGCTTCTCCTTCAGTACTGACTGAGGAGGGTCTGAACCCGCCTGGCACTAAGTGTTTGTCTCGCCCTCTAGTGGCCACAGTCAGCGGCGAGGGTGTCTGACCGGGTCCATTCTGCAGAGTCCCCTTCCCACTGCCTGCCATGCCAACCCGCCTCTGCCCCACCCCAGCACACACTCACACCAAACCTTAGAGTCACAAGGGGTCTGTCTGTTGGATCGTTCCTTCAGTCCTTCAACAAACACGAAGTGCTCACTCTGTCAAGCCCTGGCCTGGGGCCGGGGCCGGGGTCGGGAGCAGACAGTACCCAGGCATTTGTAAGAATCTGGGTGTTCTGGAAACAGTTGAATGTGAGGCAGCAAAAGCATCCTGGGAGGTCTAAGCTGAGACCTGAAGAATGAGCAGAAACGAGCCAGAAAGGACTTGGAGGAGGGTGCTCCTGCCTATTCCGAGGCAGAGGGACTAGCATGTGCAAAGGCCCGGAGGTGAGAACAAAAAGATGTTCCCTCTGATGACAGGTTGGGCTATTGAGTGGGAGGGGTAAGAGGTGCACTGAGGGAGGAAAGAGGGCAAAGATGATCTTGTTAGCCCTGCGCGGAAGGCTGGACTTTCTCCTGGAGCACCAGGGAGCCACAGGATGGGGCGGGGCGGGGGGGGGCGGTTGGACAGGAGCAGATGGAAATTCAGAGTGATCACTCTGACTGCTGAGTGGAGAAGGGTTGGGGTAGGCAGGAGGCAGGCAGGGTTGGTTCTAGGCCTGTACTGATTTCTCAAGACCCAGGGAGCGTAGGGATGGGGGAACGGAAGGGACTTCATTGTCCACAGAGTGGGAGCCAGTTCCCTCCAGAAAAAAATGACAAGGGGGCCAGGTTGTAGGGCACGCCCGACCCCAATACCCACACATCTCTTCTCACAGCCCCCTCTATGTCCCTGAGAGGATGAGGTGATGCTCCACATTCTATGCAGGAAGTCACAGAGCACAGAGACTTGCCAGGTCACATGGAAGTCAGTTGACAGCCAAGCCCAGGTTCCATAGGGTTTGTGGCAACCCCAAGGTAAAACACCCCAGCTGCCGGCTTCTCCTGACCAGCTTCCCGTCCCTAGACTAGGGACAGTTTGGCTGAGGGGTCGGGCAGGGCCAGGCCCCAGGGAGGAGCACCCTGGCTGCCCTCACCACCACCCCCCGCTCAGACAACAAGCCCAAGGGCCCCCAGGCTATCACTCACCCACAGCCTCCAGGCCTTGTCTACGGAGACAAGGGGCCTGTCAGAGCTGCCCGCCAGTAAAGCCGATGAATGGGCCCTGGCTGCCAGTCGGACAATACCCAGGCTCTGAGGAGGAGAGATTAACCGGCCACAGCCCAAACCGGTCTCAACTGCCCCAGGTCCATGGAACCCCTCCCCCGTGGTCCTTGGACATCTCCAGGAGCGACTCCTGGGAAATGTGACCCCACAGAAGGGAAGGAGCTGGGCTGGGGGCCCCGGGGGCAGGGGTGTTGCCAAGCATGGGAAGGTCAGTAGTCACTTAGGCTACAGGGGAGAGATTTGGGATGGGAGAGGAAGGCAGAGAGGGCCAGAAGGCAGACAAGCGAGGCTGGGACAGTCGAGCTGGACACAAACCCCACCCCATCCGCAGAGAGAAAGCATGGACCTGGAGCCCACCTTGCTGGGTGACCTTGAGCGAATCCCGTCTTCTCTCAGGGCTCAGGTTGCATATGTGCAAAAGAGTCCCTGTCTTGAGCAAAACGGTGCGAGTATGGAGAGGCCCACGAAGGACCGGCAAGTCACGGCCCTGTCTCCCTCTCCCCCTCCCCGCCCCTCTCACTGGTTCCCGACTCAGCAGGGCGGGGGTGTCACAGACACCGGACAGCCACATGCTGCCTACGTCCTGCTGGCCCAGGACCCTGGGAGACGCCCAGAGGTGTGCCCCCTCTCCTCTCCCAACTTTTGTTTTGAAAATTCTCAAACCTGGAGAAAAGCTGGAGGAAGAGCAGACCGAACACCTTGATTCCTCTCCTTCTTTTAAAACTAAGCCATCGTAAGATGGTAAATTTTATGTTATGGGTATTTTACCACAATAAAAAAAACAAAAAGGAAAAAACCCACAAACCGTTCAGCAGGCGATTGTAACAAGTGTAAATTCAGATTGGACAAGAAGACTAAACGGACTGTGCGCCAGGCACCAGGCACAAGCCACCGGCTTTGTACATACTAAGTCAGAGTCACTTAAATGGCACAGTATCCCCATGCTACAGATGTGGAAATCGAGGCTCAGAGAAATCAGGCAACGTGCCTCAGGTCAGAGTCAAGATGAATTTGGATGTCTGACCTCCCTCCCAAGTGGGAATCCCTGCGACTAAGGGCGGATGGCTGCCCCCACCCCAGCTGCCCACCCTCCATGCCAGGACCTCCACTTCAGCATCCTCCTGCCGCCTCATCAATCTAGCACCCCTGGCCTCACCCCCTGGCCAAGGCTCTGTGCTCAGAGGCCAAAACCCCTCTATTGCCTGCCCCCTACAAGACGGCCTTTCCCCGCTCCCTCTGTTACTTTTTGAACGACCTGGATGAGGATCCAGGGACCTGGGTTCAAGGCCGGCCTCTGCCACTCCCCAGCTGTGTAACTTGGGGCGAGAGCCCTCAGCTCTCATCTGGAAAATGGGTATGACGCCCCGCCTCACAGTGGGTGGAAGGTAAAGGGGATGAGGCCTGTAGGAGCCCAGCTCAGGGAGCATAGTAGGCTAGGTACTGGGCGCTCCGTCCCCTCCCGCCATCCTGGCCTGAGATGGGATGGGGAAGCCCAAGGATCCTTCAGCTTGTCGAGTTTGCTTGGGATGCAAGTCTCACAAGGTGACCCCTTCTAATCCGGTGAGTTTACCTGGGTGTTATGGGGAGAGATTTGGCGACATGTCCCACCCAGGGACTGAGGACGCACCCTCCGCCCCCGCGACGGTCCACCCCAACGCGCGCGTCTCAGGCTGGCCTGGAGCCTGCCCAGTCCGGCGCGCCCAGGAGGGCGGGGGCCCCCAAGGGGCGGGGTCTCCTAGCCCCGCCTCCAGGCCCCGGTCCGCGCCGGACGGTCGGTATATCCGGGGGGACAGCGCGCAGCGGCAGCCGCAGGAGTTCGGTCCCCGCAAACGCCTCGCAGAAGGTGAGCTGACCGCAGGAGCCGGGCCAGGCGAGGTGGGTGGGGACCGGGGCTGTGAACAGGGCAGGGATCAGCCAGGTGAAGGGGAGGGCTTGCCCCGGGCCCTTCAGCCTAGGAGGGATTCCCTTCTGGCCCCCGGGGACGCGCCACGGCCGTCAAACTTCGCATCTATTTCTTGGGTACCAAAGAGTGTTTGATGAGGAAGGAAGATGGGCGCCAAAGAGTTTGCGGGGGCAAATATGGGCCAACAGCGAAGTGAGGCTTTTAGTGAGCCTAGCCTATGTGCCCAGCACCGGCTAGGCACGGGGCCTCAGCCCGGACCAGACTCATACAATTCCTCACCCGCCCTGGGTGGAGGTGCGGGTGCGTGGACACAGGTGCTGTTTAAAAGGGGGAAAGTGACAATAAATTGGTGCTTTTCAGAGTCCAAAAAGTGTGTACTCCCATGCTGGGATGTGTTTGATTTTCTTGCTTATAGACTTTATCCGGGAGATGGAAGAAGGTGTGAGTCATCATTGGTGATGGCTCCAGACTTCCAGATGGCATGAGGCGAGCTGGGCAGGACGCAGCGGGTCGATATTTCACCTCCATTGTTTTCTGAGACCCATGTGTGCATGGCCAGGGCTGGAGGAGAGACCAGGCAGGCTCTTCCTGGCCGGAAGCCCCCCAAGAGCAACCCCCAAATCACCCGTGCTTAAGGGTATCCTCAGCTTACTAGGGCACCCAGCTGGAAGGGTGAGTGATCGCAAGCTGATCTGGTAGGAAGTGCTGCTGAGGGAGTGGGAGGCCGATCCAGGCAGGAGAGACAGCGTGTCCAAAGGCTGGAGAAAGGATGCTGCCTGGGGAAATGGGGGAATCGTGGGACTGGTGAGGCTGGAGGCCTGAGGAAGCAGAGCTGGAATGCCAAGCTGTGAACCCAAGAGCACAAGAAAGCCCACAGGGCCCTGAGCTCCCCCTTCCCCCTCTGGGGACCCTGCACTCCGTGATTTCACCCCGCTCTGGCCAGTGGCCTGCTGCCCCCTCCTCCCCCGGCCCCCCAGCTCACCAGGGCTGCAGCATTTCCCAGCTGCAGTCCTGGAAGGGGCTCCTGGAGACCATCCCTTTGTACAAGTAAATGTCATCCCCAGTGGGTGGGCTACCCCATCCTGGGCTCCCAGCCCACTGGGTTGGCTCCCAGCCCAGTGGGGTCTAGGAGCCAAACAAGGAGCAAGATGACCCCACAGGAGACAGAGGGGGTAGCAAGGCAGAACACTGAGCTGCTTTCCTTTCCTTTTTCCCTTCCACAGTCCACACTGGCCACGCCTGTGACCTCTGCTCTCCCTCACCTGCCCCTGCTGGATCCAGAATGGCTCCCCGGTTCTGCCGCCTCCTCTACCTCCTGGTACTTGAGCTTCTGGGAGGGGGTCGGGTGCAGGGGAGGAGGCTGAGGGGACTTCCAAGCGGCCACCTCACATCATGAGGTCACTCCAAAGGTTCCACAAGACAAGCCCCTGACATAGACATAGAATAAAATCATCCACACGGTGCTGTACCTTTCACATTCATCATCGGCTTGTTTATTCCTCACACGGGGGAAACGGGCTCAGGGCAGGGCAAGATCACACTCCGGGTCAGACTTGGACTCAGGTCTGACTGCAGCGCCTGCAGCTTCCACTGCACTCCTCTGGAGTACACAGAAGGCATTCAATAAATGCACACATGGAGGTGGGGACCTGACTCAGCCCCCACCTGTCTTCTTCTCTCTCAGATAGGGAGTCTCTGTGGGACCTTCTCCAACTCCCCGGGTGAATCAAGGAGTCCTTGGGTCGCAGGTTGGTATGAGGGATGCCCCAGAGAGGCACTCCTTTCCCCCAGCTCTGCCAGCCTGGGGTCCACGTGGTGTCTGGCCGCCAATGCAAAGGAAGGGAGGAGTTGCAATTTGGTTATATATAGACACCATTATATCAGGCTCTGGGCTGGCACCTTCCCTCATGCCCATCTCATTTCTGCCATTATACAGATGACAAAACAGACTCAGCAAGGGGATGGGACTCGCCAGGTCTAGAGCATGGCCAGGTTCAGCCCTATCCACCCCCAAATGACTCTGAGCCCAGTGTCCTTGGGCCTGCCCTTGCCCCCCACCCCCACCCCACAAGGGTCAGATGCCCACACACTGCTTTCCCACACCGTCTCTCCTCTTGCCCGGCAGCTCCAGTGGCTCCGGGAGAGGTAGTGGAGACTGCAGATGGGGTGTGCACGTTCCCAGGGCAGCGGCTGAGCTGGTGGCAGGCCCAAGAGTCCTGTGAGCAGCGGTTTGGCCACCTGGCACTGGGGCCGCCAGATGGGATCCTTGCTCCACGGCTGCCCAACCCCATCTGGGTAGGCCAAAGAGAGGCCCCTCTGCGAAGACCCCCGCAGAGGCGTGAGTGTCGGTCCGGGGCCTGGGAAATGAAGGGGAGGGAGTGGCTGAGGCTTTGGTGAGATGGGAGCCCACAGTGAATCCTTGAGAATCGAGCCCGGAGGAAGTCCCCATTGCAGCTCAGGTTCACTTGTCCTGGACTGAAAGTAGAGGGTTGACCCCTGGGCACGGGCACTGGATCCCCACATCTTCCCTCCCGAGGGAGGGAGGCACCCTACAGCCCAGGAGGGGCCCCGCAGCTGCGCCAAAGGGCGATCACAGGCAGGAGTGTGTGCGCAGCTGGGGAAACTGAGGTCCAGCCCGCGCGTCCCCGCAGGTTCGCGCAACACGGCCGCGCTGCTGTTCGGCGAGCGGAGCGCCGAGCGGGCGGCGCGGCTGCGGACGCCCCTGCCCGAGCTGGGGGCGCTGACGGCCTGCGCGCACGTGCAGTGGGACACCGCCTCGCCCGACCCGGCCGCGCTCTTCTCCCTCGCCGTGCCCGCGCAGGCCAACGCGCTGCAGCTGCGCGCCTTCGCCGAGCCGGGCGGCACCGTGCGCGCCGCGCTCGTGGTGCGCGGTCACCACGCGCCCTTCCTCGCCGCCTTCCGCGCCGACGGCCGCTGGCACCACGTGTGCGCCACGTGGGAGCAGCGCGGCGGGCGCTGGGCGCTGTTCGCTGACGGGCGGCGGCGCGCCGGGGCGCGGGGACTGGGCGCGGGCCACCCGGTGCCCCCCGGCGGCATCCTGGTGCTGGGCCAGGATCAGGACTCTCTGGGCGGAGGCTTCTCGGCGCGGGACGCCTTCAGCGGCAACCTCACCGACTTCCACCTGTGGGCCCGGGCGCTGAGCCCCGCGCAGCTTCATCGCGCGCGGGCGTGCGCGCCGCCCCCCGGCGGCCTGCTCTTCCGCTGGGACCTGGGAGCCCTGGACGTCACGCCCTCGCTGCTCCCGCCCGTGCGGGTGCGCCTTCTCTGTCCGGGTACGGCCCCGCCCTGCCCTGGCCTGCCTTTTGGCTCAATGCCCCGCCCCCTGGCTCTCGTAAGCTCCCTTCTGACCTCCGGAGCCAGCCCGCCCCTTGCCAGCCGGGCCCCGCCCAGCTCTGGCCACGCCGTTGCCTCCTGGTGGTGGCTTGAGTGGGCTCGTCCCTGGCTGGCTTGCTCCTCCCGGTGCTGGCTGCAGTGCCCATCTCCCAGGTTCCCACGTCGTCCCCTAACTCGAGGGCTGTGCGTCCTGGCGCCCCTTCAGGTGTGAGGGCGTCTTCAAGGCCCCAAGGGGCGGTGGCTGACGGGGACCTCTGGGGAGTCAGGGTGCGGCCCTGACACCTCCCCCACTCCGTCAGTGCCCTCAGAGGAGTGCCCTACGTGGGACCCAGGACACCGCACCGAGGGCTCTTCGCTCTGCCTGCAGCCACGGCCCTTCCTCTGCTGCTACCGGACAGGTGCGCGCCGGCGGTGCCCCCGGAGCGGTGCTGAAGGGGAAGCCGGGTATGGTCCAGTGTAGGCTGAGGGGGAGTGAGCACTTGGCACAGCCTGGGAATTCAGAATCTTCTCGGAGCCTTAGGGTCTTCACGAAGTCTAGACCACAGGACAATGGGGCCAGACAGACCTGGGGGTGAATCCCAGCTGTGTGACCTTGGACAAGTGCTTTTGCCATCCTGTGCCTCAGTTTCCCTATCAAAACACTGGGTGTAAGCCTCCAGATACACAGCCATCAATGTGCTCTTCCTCCCCTGGGCAGCACAGGGGGCGTGGGGCACCTCTGGTCAGAGTGTTGCCTAGGGCACAGCCTGGCATCCACTTTTCTGCAGAGACCTATCGGCAGCTGCAGGACGCCCAGTCATGGCCTGGCCAGGACGTTATCAGCCGAGTCAATGCCTTGGCCAACGCCATTGTGGTGAGCCCCCTGTCCCCCAGGAGGCTGGAGAGTCTGGGGGCACCATGGGTCACCTTCCTGTATCTGAGTTTCCTTACCTGTAAGGGGACACTCACCTAATGTGTCTGCATGAATTTCGGAGCGCTTGAGAGCCAGGAGCTTGTGACAAGTTAGACCCACACCCACCAAGAAGATCCTGGCAGAGCCCAAGTGTGGCCCCTGGGGGGGTCCCCTCGTGACAGCCACACCAACAGTCAGCAGCTCCTCTGCCCACAGCTCCTCCCTGACCCCCTCTCTGAAGTCGGCGGAGACCTGTCCCTGGCTGAGGCCTCCAGCTTCCTGAGTATCCTGGAGGGAGTCCTGGCAGAGGAGGCAGCTCCTCTGGGGCCGGCGGCACTTCTGGCTGTCGTGCACTTTCTGAAGAGGGTGACGGCCCTCGGGGCTGGGGAGCCAGATCCCTGGATAGGGCCCTGGGAGCAGCTGGGACGAGGCGTCATGTCTGTGGCCAGCCTGGTCCTGGAGGAGCAGCTGGCTGGGGCATGGCTGTCCGTCAGCGAGGTGAGGCTGGCAGGGTTGGGGCGTGGCTGCCTGTCAGAGAGTGAGGCTGGCAGGGCTGGGGCATGGGGGGCTGGGGTCTGGGTCCAACCTTGCCACCGGCTTATTGTGTCAGGACCCATCGCTGGGGTCCCCCCTCCTTCCATCAGGAGAAGCTCCTCTTTTGTCTCTTTTGTAAAGTGAACTTCCACATACAACTGCTCTGGAACAACAGCTTCTGCAGTTAAAAATTATTAGGAGCCACTGATCAGTAAAGGCCTCCCCCATATCCAAGAATCTGCCACCCACTTTAAGTGGGAGGTCCTCTGTGCCGAGTCTTCAGACAAAACAGCCCAGACGCTGGACAACGTGAGAGATGCTCTCCAGATGGGGAGGGTGTGGGAACGATCCTGGCAGAAGTGGCTGTAGGCCTGGGAGTGACCAGCCCAGAGAAGGGAGAGAACAAAGGGTCATGGACATTGCCTGCAGATTTCTGGGGCTGAAGGAGCAGACATGGTCCCCCTGTGGCCTCAGAGGACAGGACTGGGAGCCGGGCTTTGGGCTAGGGTGGCGATGACCCAACCCTGGTTCTATGGAATGGTTCGCCTGTCCAGGTGGCGAGCTCCCCATCCTGGGAAGGGTGTAAGCCCATGTTTGAGTGGGGATCTGAGGCACCGTGGTGGATGGGGAAAAGCTGGACTCTGAACCTCAGTTTTCTTCCCTGGAGAATGGGGATTATCACCCTGCCTTGCCTAGGCAACAGACAGGAGGAGTAAATGGGCCAATCAGCAGCCTCACCCAGCACAGAGAAGGTGTCCTGTTCATACGTGTCCTCCCCTCGCTGTTCTGTCCTCACCCCGCACATGGCTTGCCTTTTGGAATCTGGAAGTTGAGCAGCTGTTACAGGTCTGGCGCTGAGTGGGACCAAAGAAGGGGGCATGGCCCTGCCTTCAGAGTGCGCCCCGGCTGGCAAACGACCGGCTAGCAGGCACAGCGTGCCATGAGGCCTTCCTCCCAACTAGAGGATGACGTGGCTTAGGAGAGGGTTGCAGAGGTCCGAGAAGGCTGATGAGGCAAGGCCTCAGCGCCAGCTTGGGGACCCAGGGTTTGATCCCAGAGACCCGAAGGAGCCACTGAGGGTCTGGAGCAGGCAGCCCCCTCACAGACCGTGGAGTGTGTGTTAGCCCCAGCGGTCATGGCGGGCAGCTGTGGGGCGTGGAGTGTGAGAGGCAGCTGAGGTGCGGCTTCCTCCCAGGTGGTTGGGGGCCCCATGGCCCTGGTGGTGAGTGTGCAGCGCCTGGCACCCCTGCTGAGCACCGTGCTGACCTCCGAGCGACCCCAAGTGCACATCCAGCACCGCCATGCCGGTGAGCCTGCGGCCGCCCGTCCCACACAGCTGGGCTCTGGGTGGGGCCTGGCCCAGACATCTCTCCTCAGCCCTGGTCCCTGGGAGCTCTCTGCACAGATGCTCCATTCTGTTTCCTGCCTTTGCCCATGCTATGCCCTCCATCCAGAATGCCCTTTTTCCCTTGACCTCCCAGCAAACTCCTATATATCCTTCAGAACCCTACTTGAGCATCACTCTTCCAGGAGGGCTTCCCAGGTTTTGGCTCTCTCCTGACAGTCAGTTCCTCCCTCTGTTACCCCAGCGTCTTGAGCATAACTCTTGTTGCATTTGTGCTGATTACGTCATTCAGCCTAAGCTCCCTGAGTGCCAGGGCTGTTTCTGAGTCATTTCTGCATCTCAGGGCCACACCAAGTACACAGTCAGTGACCGTTTATAGATTGAATGGGGGAGCACTTACGGTGGAACTTCAGGCAGAACTTTTTTCCTTCAGGCACCTGGTGGTTTCTGGTGGCTTATAGATATTCAGGTCCTGCTCCCCAGTGACCCCCCTTCTCAGTGACCCCTTCCCCTGGACTTGGAGAAGTCAGCATTCCTTGGGCAAGTTGCTGAACCTCTCTGAGCAGGAATAGTGGCCCCCTAGACCTGTCATAGGGGGTGGGGGAGCAGACCCTGCCAGCTGGGCCAGCTCAGCAGAAAGACCCCCCTCCTGAGGTCCAGCCACACAGCCGCCTTTGACCCCAGGCCTGGAGGTGCGGAGCCTACGCTTGAGGGAGGCCAGCTCCGAGGGCCTCATGTTCACGATGCCCGGTGGGCGTCCACGCGGGCCCGGCCACATCCACATCCCCGCGGGCGAAGTGAGGCTGCTCCTAGAGCAAGGTGGGTGAGGCGCTGGTGGGGCCCCGTTGGGGTCTGGGTCAACTGTCCCTCTCTCAGGGGCTGCTCTGCTGCTTTTAATAGGTCTCCCTTCAGAGCCTGTGTCCTCGTCTGTAATTGTCACATTAGTACTCGCCTTGTGGGTTGTTACCCAGTGAAAAGCAGCCACCGTGTAGTAGGCATCCACTTAGTCTCCTCCTGGAACCCCACACCTTTCCTCTCGGTGCCACCCAGGGGCGGAGCATTAGGACAAGGGCCAAAGGGCTTTGGAGCTTTGGGGGTTGAATCCGTGAACTATAGCTGGTTGGAATTCTGGCTCTGCCACTTATCAGCTGTGTGATCTTCGGAAAGTCATTTAACCTCTGTGAACCTCAGTTTCCCTCTCTGTAAGGTGGGCAGAGCATCTCCCTCGGGGCCAACATGTGGTGCTTGTTCAGTCACTGGGTGGGGTCTTGGGCCCTCTCCCACTTGGCCAGGCCTCTCTGGAGTCACCGTGGTCCACAGCTGGTTCAGCTCCGGTGTCTTCCAGCACCCCCTGGGGGCGCCTGGCCTGGAGCCCCAGACCCCCGATAGCTCAGAAGAGGCCAGCAGGATGCAGAGGTGAGTGGGCCCCACCCAGTAGGCTGCTGAGGGCCTGGATCCCGTCCCCAGGGAAGGCCAGGCCTCCGTCCCCTCCCAGAGGCCCCACTCTGGTGGGCAAATCTGCCCTTAGCAGCCCAGGGCCCCTCGCCCCTGACACACACACACATTTCTGCGTCTGCTGGTGGGGACATGGCTCACATCCTCCCTGGGGTCCTGGCTTCAGTGTTGAGACTCGGTGAGGGAATGGGGCTTACTCAAATTACCAGCCAGTCCCCAGGGCAAGACTGGGACCCAGGTGTCCTGGTTCCCAGCACAGGACGTTTCCTAATGTTTCTTTGGACACAGAGGGTGTCATCTCCTCCACACACACCTGGATGAGATGACCCCAGCCATGCATGACCTCTCCCCTATAGCCAGCTTGTGCCCTTAAAAGCTCCCCTTCTCCCCACAGATTCCTAAGCACCCAGGTGGGGTCAGCCATCATCTCCTCTGAGGTGTGGGATGAAGCTGGGGAGGTCAACACAGCCGTGACCTTTCACCTGCAACACCAGGCCCAGGTACCGGGTGATGCTTCTGGGAAACAGCCATTCCAGTAGAGGTGTCCTGGTTTGGTCTCCCCCCACCTCCCAATATTTGTTCATTGGATAACAAAGGTCCAAAAATGTTTGAGGAAAATACTCATCCACAAGCCATCCCATTGTCCTCAAGGGAGGGGGAAGGCAAGTAACGCATTGCACACATACTTCATGTCAGGTTTCTTAAATAAGCAGCATTTGGTTAATCCTCCAGCTGCCCATTCCTCATAGGCAGAAGGTGAGCTTGGGAGAGGTGCTGAGTCTGGCCCCAGCTTGGAAATGGTAGAGCTGGGGTTCCATTGTAGGTCTGCGTGACTCGAAAAACTGGTGGTTCCCACTGGAACATAGAGGGAGATGTGCAGAGGCCAGCACTGCCACGTGCTTCAGAAGAGTAAAAATAACCTAGATGTCCACCCATAGGGGATTACTTAAAAAGCCATGAGAGCTACACAATGGAGTAGTCAGCTGAAGTTTCATAAGGGAAGAGGTATTTTGCTGTAAACTGACATGGAAAGATCGCCAAGACATGTTGTTTAATTCATTATATGTAATATACAAATTCCTTTTTGCTTTTGAATCTCTAGAACATTTCGAGGAAAGCCAAAGTCTCCCTTGCTCACAACTGCTAATCCTGGACACACACCCACACACACACACACACACACACACACACACCCACTCCACACACATACACCCCCTACAGCTTATCAGTCTTTTGTATATCATCCCAAGACTTTTTAAAAATCAACTTGATTGAAGTATATAAATCTACATACACTAAAACATCCATTTTAAGGATACAACTTGATGGGTTTTGACCAGCGTGTGTGCTCATGTACCACTGTCCCAATCAACTTCTAGAGCATTCCATCTTCCCAAAAGGCTTCTTCATGCCCCCTCCCCATCTGCCTTCCTCGCGCTGACCCCAGGAAATCAGTGATCTGCTGTCTGTCACTGTAGATTATATCTGTCTTTTCTAAAGTTTCATGCAAATGGAATCATAGCGTGTGCCGTGGTCTGGCTTCTTTTGCTCAGATGGTGTTTTTGACAGTCACGCGTGCTGTTGCCTCTTTCTATAGTTGGCTCCTCTTTGCTGCTGGGCAGAATTCCATATATGGATGTACTGTGATTTGTTTTTCCATTTACCTGTTGATGGAGATTTGAGTTGCTCCCATTTGGGGCCATTATGAATAAATCTGCTATGAACACTCATATAAAGTGTTTTTGTGGACATATGATTTCTTTCTATCCAGGAAATACCTAAAAGTGGACTTTCTGGGTTGTATGATAAGTGTATGTTTAACTTCCTAAGAGACTGTCAAACTGTCTTCCAAAGTGGGTATACCATCTTACATTCCCACCAGTGTTCCAGCTGTTCCACAGCTTTGCCAACATCCTTGTCTGTCTGGTTTTTTTTGTTTTGTTTTTTTTTTTGCAGGGGAAGATTGGCCCTGAGCTAACACCTGTTGCCAGTCTTCCTCTTTTTTTTTCTTCCTCCCCAAAGCCCCAGCACATGGTTGTGTATCCTAGTTGTAAGTCCTTCTAGTTCTTCCGTGTGAGCTGCCACCACAGCATAGCAGCTGACAAACTGGTAGTGTGGTTCCACAACTGGAAAATGAACCTGGGCTGCCGAAGCAGAGCGCACCAAACTTTAACTATTAGACCATCAGGGCTGGCTCCTTGTCTGTCTTTTTAATGTCATTTATTATAATGGCTGTGTATTCATACCTCATTGTGGTTCTAAGTTACAATTCCTTAAAGACCAATGATTTTGAGCATCTTTTTCTACACTTACTGTGCATTCATATATCTTCCTTTGTTAAATGTATGTTAAATCTTTGCCCCAATTTTTAAAAATTTAATTAAAAAAATTTTTCAAGAAGAGCCACCAGGTTCTTTTTTTTTTATGGGAAATATTGTTTATTCTTTTTTCCCCCAAAATTTACACATTTGCCTGCTATTTGCTCTTCTGATTACTGACATTTCTCCAAGTGAACTATATGGATCTTCTCTTTATCTATTTATTTATTTTATTCTTTTTATCTTTTGACCCCCTTTACCCATTTCTCCCGTCCCCCACCACCCACCTCTGGCAATCACCAATTTGTTCTCTGTATCTACAAGCTGGTTTTTGTTGTTGTTATGTGTTCCACGTGTAAGAGAGATCATATGGTTTTGTCTTTCTCTTTCTGACATTTCATGTAGCATAATGCACTCAATGTCCATCCATGTTGTTGTGAGTGGCGAAATTTCATTCTTTTTTATGGCTGAATGACATTCTATTGTGTATACCACATTTCCTTTATCCATTCCTCCATCAGTGGCCACTCAGGTTGTTTCCATATCTTGGCTATTGTAAATAACGCTGCAGTGAACACAGGGGTGCATATATCTTTTCGAGTTAGTGTTTTCATTTCCTCTGGATAAATACCCGGAGGTGGAATTGCTGGATCATATGGTATTTCTATTTTTAATTTTTTGAGGAACCTCCATACTGTTTTCCGTAGAGGCTACACCAATTTACATTCCTACCAACAGTGCACAAGGGCTCCCTTTTCTCACCAACATTTGTTATTTCTTGTCTTTTTGATAAAAGCCATTCTAACAGGTGTGAGGTGACATTTCATCGTGGTTTTGATTTGCATTTCCCTGAGGATTAGTGATGTTGAGCATCTCTTCATGTACCTGTTGGCTATCTGTACATCTTCTTTGGAAAAAGTCTAATCAGATCTGCTCATTTTTTTAATCGGATTGTTTGTTTTTTGCTATTGAGTTGTATGAGCTCTTTATATATTTTGGATATTAGCCCCTTGTTATATATAGGATTTGCAAATATTTTATCCCATTCAGTAGGTTGCCTTTTCATTTTGTTGATGGCTTCCTTTGCTGTGCAGAAGCTTTTTAGTTTGATGTAATCCCACTTGTTTATTTTTGCTTTTGTTTCTTTTGCTTTTGGAGTCAGATTCAAAAAATCATTGCCAAGACCTATGTCAAGGAGCTTCCCGCCTATGTTTTCTTCTAAGAGTTTTATGATTTCAGGTCTTACATTCAAGTCCCTAATCCATTTTGAGTTCATTTTTGTATATGGTGTAAGATAGTGGTCCAGTTTCATTCTTTTGCACGTGGCTGTCCAGTTTTCCCAGTGTCATTTATTGAAGATACTGTCCTTTCCCCATTGTGTATTCTTGGCTCCTTTGTCGTAAATTAATTGACCATATATGTGTGGGTTTATTTCTGGGCTCTCTATTTTGTTCCATTGATCGATGCATCTATTTTTATGCCAGTGCCATACTATTTTGTTTGCTCTAGCTTTGTAATATAGTTTGAATCAGGGAGCGTGTTGCTTCCAACTCTGTTCTTTTTCAAAATTGCTTTGGCTATCCTAGGCGCTTTGCATTGCCATATCAATTTTAGAATCAGCTTGTCACTGTCTGTAGGGATCTTAATTGGGATTGCATTGAATCTCCCGAATTGAAGTAAGATGATAACCTGGCATCTTAACAGTGAGCCCTCCAATCCACAGTCAAAGTATATCCCTCTGCGTATTTAGAGTATTCTTGTATTATTCTGCGTATTCTTGACTCTCTCAGCAGTGATATGTAGGTTTCAGTGTATAGGTTTTATATTTCGTTAGATAGATCCGTAAGTACTCCATAGTTTGGGATGTTATCAGAAATGGTGTTGTTTTCTTAATTAAATTTTAAATTGTTCATTACTGGTGTATAGTAATACAGTTGATTTTTATATAATGACCTTGAATCCTGCAACCTTCCTGAACTCTCTCACTACTTCCAGAGCTCTCTTATGGAGTCCTTAGGATGCCCTACGTACCAATTGTATTATCTGCAAGTGAAGACAGTTTTGTTTTCTCCTTTCTAATCTGTGTCTTCTTTTCTCTTCCTTCCTTGGTTCAGTGGCTAGGACCTCTAGCTCAGTGTTGAATGGGAGTGGTGAGACCACACATCTTTGTCTCATCCCCCACCTGAGGGGGAAAGGCTTTAATCACTAGGTCTTTAATCACTAAGTGTGATGTTCGCTGTGGGCGTTTCGTAGATGCCTCTTAGCAGATTAAGTTCCCTTCTCTTCCTGCTTTGCTGAGAATTTTTATCACGAGTGGCTGTTGAGTTTTACCAAATGCTTCTTCCACACTGATATGATCATATGGTTTTCTCTTTTATTCTGTTTATATCATAAATTGTGTTGATTGATTTTTAAATGTTAAATCAACCTTGGATTCCTGAAATAAACCCACTTAGTTTTGGTGTATGGTCCTTTGTATATATGACTGGATTCAATTTCCTAATACATCTTAAGGATTTTTATGTTTGTGTTCATGAGTAATGTGTTCTGTGGTTTTCTTACACTATCTTCCTGTGGTTTTCTTACGCTATCAGATTAATACTGACCTCATAAAAGGGGTTGAGAAGTGTCCTTTCCTCCTCTGTTTTCTGAAAGAGTTTTACAGGATTAGTATTATTTCTTCCTTAAATGTTTGATAGGCCACTGAAGACCAGTGAAGTCTTTTGGGTCTGGCATTTTCTATATGGGAAGATTTTGAAGTATGAATTCTATTTCTTTAATTGATATAGAGTTATTGGGTGTTTTATTTCTTCTTGAGGTGGTTTTGGTAATTAGTGCCTTTCAAGGAATTTATCCATTTTTTCCAGGTTGTCAGGTTTCTAGCATAAAGTTGTTCATAATATTCACTCATTATCCTTTTAACGTCTGTAGGATCTGTAGTGATGTTCGCCTTTTCAATCTTGATCAGTCTAGCTAGTTTACCAATTTTGTTTATATTTTCAAAGAACTAACTTTTGAGATTATATTTATATATGAATTATATGATTTTAAATACATTAAAATGAAAAATAAATAAAAGTAATGGATTGCTCATTGTGGCAAATTTGGAAAATGTAGAAAAGGATAAAGAAGACAACATCCTATGACCCAGAGATGGCTGCTGTGAACATTTTGGTGAATTTCCCTTCAGCCTTTTTCTGGGTACATAATGCTATATATATTTTTTCCTTTTGCAAAATCAAAACCCTTGCTCTCTCAGCTGAGCCACGTGAACATGTATGTTCTTCGGTTTGCCTGCAGGCGTTTTCTGCGTTGTCTCAGTCACGTCCCTCAGTGATGTCCCTCTGCCCCCTGTCCTTTCTCACTTGCTGCTTGATCCCAGCACATGTAGGTCTTGACTGCAGCCAGGTCCAGAACCTGCACCTTCCTGGGGGGTGGTCCAAAATGAAACTGACCCCCTCCCAGTCGTGCAGCCAGAGCATCTGCAGTTTTTTCTATTACAGTAAACCCTGCCTCGGCCTTTGAAAGTCCTCACTCATAGCACATTTTGATTTTGGTGACTATGTCTTGGGGACATACAGGTGTACGGGCAGGTGTGGGGTTGCTGGACACAGGTAGTTTTGTGACTTTTGAGTGTACAGCTGCATTTATATTTCAATTTGTACCACTTGAAAGTGCTACCAGTGGTGTCATAATCATCCATTTAAAAAGTGAACACAGGTTTTGTGTTCCCAGCACCTCACATAGCACCTGGGACCCAGGAAAAATATTGTGAATGAATTAATCCATGGGATGATAATTCAGTCAACCCAAGAAATGATGTGTCCTCTGGATGCACCATCACAGAGCTGTGGAAAGAGCATAGAGCTGAGTCAGTCTCCACTCTATGCTGTGTGATCAGGAGCAGATTAATTCCCCTCTCTGAGGCTCAGTTTCCTCATCTGAAATTACATGAATTTATAGCCGTCTCCTAGGTTGCTGTGAAGATCAACCATAATAAAGGAAATGAAGGACATGACACAAAGTGTCATATTCTAGTGGGGTGACATTGCTGTTACCCTCGCCAGTCGGGACAAACAACCTAAATCCCAAGCTCAGGCAGCCTTCTCTGCCTGGACTGGGGCTGGTACTCCTGGCCGCTGACATTTCCTTACTGCTATGATGTCTTATGAAATCTGTATTGTTGTTGTTGTTTAACCATCATTAAGTTAGCTGTGTGTTTGATTCCAGACCTCTCATGCATGTTTTCACAATTAATAGACCTTTTTTTTACATAATTGGCCTCATATTCTGCATAATGATGTATAGCTGTTTTGTTTACCGAACAGCCTATGGCAGAGCTCTTTCCCCACCGGTAGGTAGAGACCTGTCTGTTCATCTCACCAGGTGCAGAGCATCCCAAAGAGGGAACAGTTGCGATGGTTTAACTGCTGCCCGGAGGATGGACATCTAGCTTGCTCCCACTATTTCCATGTTACACCTAATGCTAGTGAGACAGTCTACTCTCCTCACCTTCCCTCTGCCTCCCCACTGGCGTTTTCTCCAGCCCCTTCACCCATCACCCATGCTAGGCAACCCCCTGGCCCCTCAAATGTGGGAGGCCTCAACGTCCCCCTGCATCCTTCTGGTCTCTCTCTCCTTCCCCACACACACTCACACACCTGCCCTGTCCCTGTTTCCTGCCCCTAGACCTTTCCTCAGAAGCTGGTGGAGCCTCTCTGTGCCTTCTGGAGCTTCAGCATCAGGTGAGTTTCCATTTCCAAGTTCTTTAAATAAGGCAATTTGGTCTTTTTAAAGACATCCATTCTGCTTGAGGATGAGGCAGGACTCAGGTGTGTTTTTGGCCTTCATTCACCAATAGGCTTGCAGGGGGTGGCTTCAGGCCCCACCCAGCTCCAGGACAAGCTGGGGCAGGAGAATCTGTTACCCAGGAGGTAGTGAGCTCCCCATCATGATAGATATGCAAGCTCACTCTGGGGGGTGTCTAAGAAGAGACTCACCTTTCAAATGGGTGTTGGACTTGATGATATATCCAAGGCCAAGGCCCCAAGGCATTTGAGGGGGCAGAGGAAGGTTCAGGGATGAGCCCAGCTCTGCCTTGGATCTTCAGCTGAACGTCAGTCATTTGCTTAGTAATTAATGCAGTTAATCCGTGGTCATCACTGGTATTAGCCCCATCCTCCTGCCATCCCTGAGAGTGTTAAGTACGTTTTACAGATGGGAAACTGAGGCCCAGGGAGGGGACAAGACTTGCCCAAGGTCACACAGCTGGTTAGAGGCAGGGCAGTGATGGACCTTAAGCTTTGGAGAGAGGCTTTCCCCTGCTTGCCGCCTGCCCCCCACCCCATGTCTGGCCCATCTCAAGAGCCCTTCTGTTCCCTCCCCACCCTCAGTCCAGACTCAGGGGGCTCCTGGGCCACTGCTGGCTGCTCTGTGGCTGCGCTGTACCAGGGCTCCACCGCCTGCTTCTGCAACCACAGCACCAACTTCGCCATCCTGCTGCAGGTGTACGACGTCCAGGTGAGTGCCAGGGGTGGGGTGATGTCAGAGCCAATCTTAAAGGATGCACAGGAGCCGAGCAGAAAGGCAGAGGGGAAGCATTCCAAGCAGAGGGCCCGTCTGAGCACAGGCAAGGAGGCTAGACACAGCATGGCAGACTTGTCACTTCCTCGAGCTTTGCTGTGTCTCAGCTTCTAATGCAGGCCCAGGAGTGGAGGGGGATGGGAGGCAAGGTGGGCACAGGTCAGATCACACAGGGCCTGGAATGCCAGGCTCGGCACAGGGCAAGTGTTAGATTTGCCCGGAGGGAGCCCTCTGGTGCCGGGGTGAGGCTGGCGTGGAAAGAGCAGGGAGGGGTCCTGGCCTAGGCAGACCAGAGGGGCCCTGGACCAGGGCACAGTGGGGAGACGAGGAGACTGGACCCAGGGAGGAGGAGGGGGATGGTCCAGGATAAAGGCCTGGGCAACTGGGGGCTGAGGGACTAGTCTCCGGGGGGCACAGGTGGGTAGCAGGTTTGGGCGGGCCACAAGTCTGCGGGGCGTGGGGTCTCTGGGTCTGCTGTTTGGGGCAGGAGGGCTCTCGGCTGGAGATGGAGAGCCAGCAGGTAAAGCCGTGGCCGAATGAGGTTCTTGTAGAACCCGAGCCTGGACATTTTGGCACGTCATGAACAATCCACGACAGCTCTGTGGTCCCCCCACCCTTGAAAATGCCCTCCCCATAGATATGTCAGTCGTTTCCAATCTCGTGCCCTTAATAGCTGTTGAATCAGTGAAAACTGGGCCGACTGGGGCCAGTTTAGGGGGAGCCAGCAGGAGAGGACATGCAAACACTTATTAAGTGCCTGCTGTATGCAGGCCTGGCCTGGCGGTGTGTTCTCATCCCTCCTCCACTGCAGAGAAGGAGGCTGGGGGAGATTTGCCGAGTGGGTGTGGCACCTGTGCTGGTCAGGTCAGGGTGGCAACAGGGTCACTACATTCCAGGGTCTCTGTCCCTCCCACAGAGAGGCCCCGAGGAGGAGTCGCTGCTGAGGACGCTCTCCTTTGTAGGCTGTGGTGTGTCCTTCTGTGCCCTTGCCACCACCTTCTTGCTGTTCCTGGCGGTCAGGTGAGGCGAGCACACCACAGCGACCTGGCATCCTGGGCCCAGCCTGCCCCTCGTGGGCCTCCTGGGACCGGTGTCCATCCTTGATCCCAGCAGACCCTGGTCCAGGCCTCCCCCAGGGCTGTGGGCCCCCTGTGGAGCTGCCCTCCCTGCCTTCATTAGCCTGTCCACAGAGCCCCCTGGCAGGAAGGGGCTGATGGAGGGTGGGGGCTGTCGGTGGGGTCCTTGTTAACTGACTCCACTGCCTGTCCAGGGTCCCCAAGTCGGAGCGAGCCACAGTCCACAAGAACCTCACTTTCTCCCTGGCCTCCGCCGAGGGCTTCCTCATGGCCAGCGAGTGCGCCAAGGCCAACAAGGTGGGTGGCCAGTGGGTGAGCTTGTGGGCTTATGGGGGCCTGGGAAAGCACCTTCAGCCTTTTCTGGGTTGCCCATTCCTAGGCTTCACTTGGCTCCATTTCCCAGGAGGAGGAAGGCCCAGAGAGGAAAGGCCCAGAAGGTTGGAGCTGGGCCTAGGACACCGCAGGAGACCTGACCCACTGATAGCTCTCTGGGTTGGCAATGCCAGGCCTGGGCATGGGACCCAGCGCACGGCTGCCTCCATGGCTGGCCTCAGTGGGTATCCCCACCCTCCCACCCACAGGTGGCGTGTGTGGCCATCACCGCTGCGATGCACCTCCTCTTTTTGGTCGCATTCTCCTGGATGCTGGTGGAGGGACTGCTGCTGTGGAGCAAGGTGGTGGCCGTGAGCATGCGCCCCGGCCCCAGGATGCCGCTCTACTATGCCACCGGCTGGGGTGAGGCCCCTCTGCTCCCCATCTTGTCTGTCCTCCTCAACCCTGCCTTGCATGGCCTCCACAGCCACCTGACACCACCCTACCCCCAACACCACCTGGAGCCCAGCACCCAAGTCTGACACAAGCTCAGTTTCCTCAGCTCCGTCAACCTGCAGCGCGACCCAGTTCTTAATCCTCCTCCACGTCAGCTGCTTCACGTCCCCACTCCAGCGCCGTCTCCCTAATCTGTGACCAGCCGACCCCCATGCCAATCGCCAACCTCCACCTCCGTTGATTCCCAATCCTGAGCCCTCGACTCAACCCCAGCAGATCCACTCCCCAACTACTTGGGGCTTCAATGCCACCCCAAAAGTATGAGGCCCTCCCAACCCTGCTCCCCAGATCTCCCAGTGCCACCAGTACACCTGCTACCACAGGACAGCTGTGGGCTAAATCTCTAGGGAAGCTGGGTCCCGAAGAGGACAGAATGGGTAGCATGGTCCTGAGGTCACTTCTTCTTCCCCTAGGTGTGCCTGTGGCCATCGTGGCCATCACCCTGGCCATGTCCCCCCATGACTACGTGGCCCCTGGGCACTGCTGGCTCAATGTGCACACAGACACCATCTGGGCCTTTGTGGGGCCCGTGCTCTTCGTGCTGACTGTGAGCGGGGAGGCCTGGGGGCCTGGAGGGGAGGGATGTGTCGGGGGCAGGGGGAGGCCCTTTTGCCCACTGACACCAGGTCTCCAGGCCAACACCTGCATCCTGGTCCGTGTGGTGATGGTCACCGTGTCCAGTACCCGCCGCCGTGCCCGCATGCTGAGCCCACAGCCCTGCCTGCAGCAGCAGATCAGGATCCAGATATGGTGAGGCCTGAGATTGGGGGAGTCAGGAAGACGTGGGGGAGCCGGTGTGAGTCCATGGTGGGTGTGTGTGCCCACGTGGCCATGTGTGCTCATGGGTATAAGGCTATAGATGAACATGTGTGCACATGTCCCTGCTTGTGTGTGCATGTGTGCTCATGTGTGTGGATGTGTGTAAGCATGTGCCCATTCATGTCATGCGTGGGGATGGTCATTGATCTCGTGTGTATGTGGGGGTGGGGTATAGACACCAGCCACTGTCCTAGAGGCTCACCGTCTACAAAAGGTACTGATGGCCTAGTGGGGACAAGGAGGGGACACCCTCAAATCAGGCAGTCCCAGAAGTTCAGGTTCAGAGTGAGGATCTAGGTCCCTCTTCCTGCCGAGAATCCTCATTGGTCTCCAGGGCTTCCTCTCCCCAGCCACCATCCTCTGCCAAGGGCAGGGCAGCCCAGCCAGTGGGTCCCTGAAAAGCCAGGGAGCCCCAGGGGTCCTTGAGGGGCAAGAGGAAGCCCCCCTGACTCCATGGCCCCCGGACTCGCTGCTCAGGCCTCAGCCCTGCCTCTGGGCAGCTGCCACTCCCTTCCTTTGAGCCAGGTTTGGGACTGGGACCCCATCATCTCCCCAGGGCCACATCCCCTACTTCATGCCACTTCTGGGTCTTTGAGAAGGGGCAGCCACGTCCAGCCGAAGGTTCCAGCTACACCTGAGTCCTAAGCCATGGTTCCTGGGGTGCAGCTCTGGCTCTTCTCCAGGCATTTCCAAGGAGCTGCTCCCCCAGACCCCTGCAGGGAGCTCCCGGGCCCCCCAGCCTCCCTCAGCCCCTGCTCTCCCACAGGGCCACGGTGAAGCCGGTGCTGGTCCTGCTGCCCGTCCTGGGCCTGACCTGGCTGGTCGGCATGCTGGTGCACCTCGGCCCGGCCTGGGCCTATGCCGCCGTGGGCCTCAATTCCTTCCAGGTACCTCCAGGCCTGGGCCGTCTGGGACTGGGGCTCAGACACTGGGACTTTGTCAGGAGGAGGGGGCGGGGCGTGGGAACAAAACCTCAAATCAAAGAGCAGGCCATCAGGAGATGGTGTGGCCCCTTTGACAGCCGAGGAAGCGGAGGCCCAGAAAGGGGATCATGAAGATCCCTGGTGCCCTGACACTCAAGGCGCGGCAGAAGCTCCAGCCTCTGGCCGGTGTGGAGCCACCAGGCCAGGGGTGCAGGACACCGGTGCCCTCTCCCCTTGGGGTCTGTGGGTGGCCTCCTGAGGGCAGCAGGAGCTGCTCCAGTGGTGAGGACAACACTTTAGAACAGGGCTTGGTTCCGAGGACAATGCTCGACCCACGTAAATGACGCAGTAGCAGTAGGACTGCTGTGTTCCTGTCGGCTCCTGTGTCCTGGAGCCACAGAGATGGGTCAGACTAGTCCCTGTCCTCAGGGGCTTTGCACATCTGTAGGTGACCTGGACATGGACACAGAGGGCCACAGCCCAGGGGGCTGAGTGCGGGGAGGGAGGGAGGTCCAAGGAGGGCCCCCCCTGCCCCTGCCTGGCCCCTCGGGCTCCCTTGCCCCCCAGCACCTCTTCCCGTCATCAGCACCCACCACTCTCAGCTCTCCCTTCTCGGTGCTGAGAAGTGGTATGGTCCAGGGATGGACAAAGACAAGCTCAGGAAATCACGTGCAAACTCCATGTAGGGTCTGTGTGTCCTCAGAGCTGGGCCTCCTGGGGACCTTCCATCCTGTCTGCAGAGAAGAGGGGCTGAGGCCGTGACAGCCACTTAGGACCCCTGGGTGCTCTGAGCCCTTGGCCAGGCGCACTTTATATCTCTGAACAGCCTTACAAGTGGGGACACTGAGACCCCACGAAGACACTTGCCTCACAGTAGGAGGGAGCAGCGCTGGGGCCCGAGTCCAGAGTCTATGTTCTCGGCCATCGGATGTACAGCCTTGACCACAGAGAGACCTGGCTAGTTCCTGGGAGAGCTGCCGAGGCTGGAGGGGGCTGGGGTGGGCAGGCACCCTGACCCAGTTATTCATCCAGCTCTGAAATATCTATTGAATGGTCATTCTGAGCCAGGCACTGTTCTAGGCGCTGGGGACACGGCAGCAAAGGAGGCTGCAATACGCCCTGTTCTCGTGGAGCTGCCCTGAGCGGGGAGGCAGACCAGGACCAAGAGAGGGAGAGAGGGGCTTGGGGAGAGAAGAGGCAGGAGCGGGGAGGGTGTTGACCGCCAGGGTCCTGGTCCACGTTGTCTTCTCCCCCCGGGCCTTAGGTGACCTTTGCCACCCTCTGCCAGACATGCGTGGGCATGGACAGAGGAAAGAAAGGGGACACTGCTGGGAGGATGGAGGTCGTCCCCCGAGAGGGGCCCAGAAAATGAAGAACAACTGGGGTTCCAACACTGCCCCCAAAGAAGCGCGGCTCCCAGATTCCTGTCTGGGCCTGAGCAGTGGGTGACGGGGTGGCACTGCGCCCCCTTCCCTGATACGGACAAGCCCTCTTCCAAGCCCCACACTCCCAGAGCTCCATGGGATCCAATTCCAGCTCTGCTCCCCTAGCCATGTGACCCTGCCACAGAGCGGAGGGCAGCAGCCTCCTGTTGCCATGGCGATGACTCCAGCTCCATCCCTGCCTGTGGCCCTCAGGTGGGCAGAGCTGCAGCTGTGGAGGCAGCGCCACCATCCCTCTGCCCCACCTCCCTCCCTCCCCCCTACTCATCCTTTTCTCTCTCCGTGTCTCATTTCTTTGTCTCTTTCTCTGAATTTTCCCTGAGATTCTTTCTCTGTCTCTCAGGCCGTCACTGTCACAGTCCCATCTCCTTGTCCCCTTCTCCTCTGGCCTGGATCCCACCCTGCTCTTCCCGGACCTCTCTCTGTCTCCACTCCTGTTGATCTCTGAGCCCCTGTCTCCTTGTCTCTCCCCTTCCTCTCCATCTTTCGGAGTGTGACCTCTCTTACCTCTCCCGGTCAGCCTCAGACCTTCCTCGTGACGCCCTCCTGCTGAAATGAGGGAGAGGCCGCCTTGCAGGGGGTCAGAAGGCGTGAGACCCAGGCCCACTCTGACGTCCCTGTGACCCTATCGGGCAGCTCCCCAAGTCTGGCTCAGAGCTGTGTTCTCTGGGTCCCTCCCCAACCTGGCCCTTCCCTCTCCTCTCTCTTCCACCCTACCTGCTGTCTCTCCGTGTCCTTCTCTCCCCACCCCACCTCCAGCCCTGTCCCTCTCACTCTGTCTTGGGCATGGGTTGGGCAGGCTCTGCCCTCAGGACAGCCCTCACCCCTGCGGGGTGACCACGGGGCAGCCCGGGTCTGGAGGGACTGAAATCGGCCCAGCCTCGTTCACTCTTCGGGCAGACTTGTTTCCTTCCAGAGCCTGTGCCAGGTTTTGTGGTGGAAGAGCAGGGCATCCCTCCTATAAGCAGCTGTAGCTCATGCTTCCCCTGGCTGGGCGTCTGGTCTGGAGGCTTGGACAGGTTGAAACAGCCTCAGTATAAAGGGGATCTTACTCTCTGCCTCCTGGGATCCTGGTGGGGTTCCACCGAGATGGTGGTCGCAAAGGGCAGAGCACAGCTCCTGGCACCCGCTGGGCGTGCTGTGAACGTGAGCTCGTCGGCTCCATTCGGTCCTTCAGCACTTCCTTCCCCAGCGCCAACCCTGTGCCCGCGGAGGCTGCACACTGGAGCATGTGGTGGCGCACGGGATCAAAGAACCCACCCTCAGAGGTCTCGGCCCGAGGGAGGGACAGACACCAAAGCCACAGCATGGCACGATTGAGGCTGAGAGATGAAGGGACAGTCAGCGCAGAGTGAGGACAGAGGAGCCACTCGTGGGGGTGCAGAATGGGTGCTTCCTGGAGCGAGTGATTCTCAGCTAATACCCGGGCGCTGTGTGGGGAGAGGGAAAAGAAGGTTTTAAGTCAGCGGAGCTTGGTGGGATCAAATGGAGGGAGGCATGGATGGGAGGAGCTGGTGAGAAATGGGACAGGAGGGGACATGGAGCCAGACCGGGCACAGTCCTCAGAGCTGGTATAAGGGGTTCAGACTTCATCCCAGGGTACTAAGGAGCCATGGTGGGTGTTAGGCAGGTGATGATGTGGTTGGGTTGAAATTTGGAAACATGCCTTTGTTTGGGAGGTGAGGAGTGGGTGAAAGAAGACAGGATGGGGAAGGCTGTGCAGAGGCTACAGAGAGAGGACAGGGTGGAGTGGGGGGCTGGGAGGCACTAAGGTCTGTCTTAGGGGCTGGGGGTGGGGTGGGTATCATCCCAGGTCATGCCTGGGAACCAGGGGGAGCAGCCAGGCTCTGGGGCTCCAGCTCTCAGTCCTGGGAAGCTGGGACCCCCACGGACCCCAACCTGTGTCTTCCAGTCTGAGCCTCAGGCAGGGGCTGTTGCTTTTTGCAGGCAGAATCTGAGGAAGTCCTGGGCTCCAGATCCCACCTGCTGGGTCACATTTCAGCCTGGACCTCATAGCTCTGGTCCCCACCCCAGGCCCCTCTCCATCAAATGGGGAGAATGAATCCACCCCACCCTGGAGCTGCTGGGGGGTTCAGCGAAGACTCCACGTGTGATGGTATTTTGTGAGTGGCGAGGCCCTCTTTGTCCTCACATGTGTCAGGAGAACCCAGCTATGCTCTGGCCACTGTGCTGAGTCCTTCACATATAGCAGGAGGCAAGTCCTGGCCTCATCCCCACTTTCTAGATGAAGAGACAGAGGATCAGAGAGGCACTCAGCTAGAGGCACAGTCAGAATGCCATCACAGGTCTGCTGTCCCAGGAGCTGACTTAGCCTTGTACTTTCAGGAAGGTGTCCCCCCTCCTACACCCCACCCCTGTAGGTCTGGGGGCTGAGGCGTGGAAGGACAGAGGGCAGAGGGGCTGCCTGGTAGTTAGAGGCTAAAGGCGTGGAGTCGAGTGGGGCAAGGCCCTCTCACTGCTGCAGAATGCCACAGGTGCCCCCTCCCTAGTGCGGGAGCGGGGGCGGGGCAGGGTTTGTGTTCATCAGCCTGTCTCCCAGTGTCTCTGGGTATCGGGGGAGGGGTGTCTGCGATGGCCCCAGGACGGGCGGCGGTGCAGGGACTCCCAGGCACTGAGCCCACCCAGCCATTGCATCTGTCCCCAGGGCCCATACATCTTCCTAGTCTATGCCGCCTACAACGAGGAGGTGAGTCGGGGGGACATCAGCGGCTGGGGGGTGGAGTGGTGATGGAGGTGGGCAGGGCTTACCTACAGGGGGATCCTCAGCCTCCCAGGGGTTGGGGAGGGGCCCAGGCCTGACCCCAGTGCCTGTCCCCCAGGTCCGGAGTGCCCTGCAAAGGATGACTGAGAAGAAGGCAGCCGGAGCATTCATGGTGCAGGCAGGTGTGGGGCCGAGGGGAGGTGGGTCCCACTCTGGCTGGGTGGAGTGCCAATGCCCTCTCCTTTCAGGCCCAGGAAGCCCGCCCTAGGCCCTCCCATCCCTGGGAGGTAGCCCAGGACAACCCCTTAGCCTTGGCTCCACCCCGAAAACACCTGGCTCTCAGAGGTACGGCCACACCACCCTCCGGTTCCAGTGCTACCCAGTACCTCAGTTTCCCCAGATAGCTGGAGGGCAAGAGCAGATCCTATTAGCCCATCTGAAAGATGAAGAGACTGAGGCCCAGGAAATTCTGCAGGTGTGGGGCCTGGGAGACGGCTTAGAAATGGCTTGGTTCCTCTTACCCCCCACCCCACCCCCAGGGAACAGGGGCCCCTGGTACCCAGCCCTGAGTCAAGGCTTGCCCAGGGTTACCTGCCTTGGATCTCTATGCAGAGGGGGTTTGGGGGGTCCTGAAAGGCAGGGTAGATGAGGTTCAGGGCCCTGAGACAGGGCATGGGTTGAATGGCTTCAAGGCCATGCCAGGGGTTCCAATCCCAGCTCCTAGTTCATCTGCTCTGTGCCCTTGGGCAAGTTACCTTTCCTATCTGGGCCCTAGTTTTCTCATCACTAGTCTGTAGGGTAGCCTGTTGAGTGGATTCCTAGGGTCTTTGACAGTGAGGTTCCTGCCCAGAGTGGGGGAGCAGAGAGAGAGCTTCCTGCCTCAGCCTCCCAAAACGTCATCTACTCCAGCAATGTTCCCCCCACTAGGGACCCACGCCCCCAGAATGCCCACAACCTTCTCCTCCATTGCAGAACCCGAGACACCGGTGAGGCTGGGACGGGGGTGGCAGGGGTGGCAGGGCTCTGGCAGGGGGCCAGCAAGTGTGACCGGCAGGGTTGGGAAACCACAGGGACTAGGGTGTGGCTGGGGTGGGGGCCTCCCCTGGGGATCCAAGGGCCCCGTTCCTCAGTTACCAGGCTGAAGGACACCGGGAGCTGCTGACTGTACGCCGGCAGAACCTGAATGCCAAGGCCACTGGGGGTGGGGGCGTCATCACCAAGGTATCGGAGGGCCCCCAGGGTCAGGGGGAGCAGGAGTGGGGCCCAGCCCCTGATGGACTTCCTCCGTTCTCAGGCAGTGGAGCTGACAGCATTCAAGGCTTCAGGTAGAGCTCCTCCCTCAGGGGCATCCCCTCGCCCCCTTGGTCACCCCCCAGCCCCACTGCACCAGAATGGAGGCGGTCTGCGGAGCCACCACACCTGACCTGCCATCACTCTGCTCCTTGTTGGTGCCCAAAGGGCCTCCAGTAGCACACCAGGGCGCTGGCAGTGAAACTGGGGTGCTCCCTGGGAGAGGGGTACTTAGGGGACAAGTCTGGGACCCCTTCCCAGGGCCAGTGCTGCCCGGGGGCCGGTGAGCAGGAAGCCTGCCTCTGTGCACCCACTCTCTCTGCCCCCAAGCCCAGCCCCCCAGCCTCACTCCCTCTCGGGGCCCCTGTGGTCTGAGAGGCCTTCCAAACCTGGGGAGGGGCAAGTGCTTTCCTCCCAGGCCTCAGTTTCTCCAGCTGGACAGCTGATAGAGGCGTGAAAGGGAGCCTATGGGCCGCAGGCAAGGCTGGGGCCACCCCAGGCCCTGCTCAAGGAGGGACGGAGCCCGGGGCGTTCAGCCAGGCCCCAGGGGAGCCGTGGGACCTTGTCAGCCTCTCTGCGCCCAAGTTCCCAGTCTCACACCAGAGGCTGCCCTGTGAGGGGCTGGCCAGCACTGCCCAGCCGCAAACCGTGGGATTCTTTCCAACCTGTTTCTGGAGCTCTGCCTGGGGCTGGGCTGTGTGCTAGATGCCAGGCCTTAGCTGACGCCTTTAATCTGGCGACCCGGGGACATGGAGGTGCTGTCCTCCTCCCACCGTGCTGCTGAGGAAGCTGAGGCACAGAGGGGAGCCGTGACAGCCAGGGCCTGGGTGGAGCTGGGGTCAGGCCGCCAGCCCCCAGATGGGGACGCTGAGCTGCAGCGGTGGGCACGTGCTTGTAAGCTTGGGTACATCTGGCCCCGGGGCTGTGTCACCCCAAGCTCCCAGCCGGCCTCCACCTCTGGCTGGTGTCTCAGGCCCTTGGAGCCGCAGCTTCTCTTTCTGCAAAATGGGCTGGAGGCGCCCCCTGCAGGCCTGATGGGAGGGCGCAGGCGCCCAGCGCGCGGGCCGCGTCCCGAGGGTCCGAGCTGCCCCTCCCCCCCCAGCCCCGCCCCCTCCCCGCGCCCGCGCCCCCGCCCCCGCCGGCGCAGCGCCTCGGTGGGAACAAGAGCGGCAGCAGCGCCTCTGCGCTCAAGTGACAGCGCCTTTGTCTCCGCTGAATGGGTGCGTTGCTAAGGCCGCTCGTAGCAACCAAGCCGCTTCCACCCTGGCCGCGGCCCGGCCCCACTCTCCGGACCCCCAACCTGCACGCTCGCCCGACCCCCTAGCCCGCTACCCCACCGCCGCCCACTCAGGTGGCCTGAGCAAGAGGTGCGGGGCAGTGAAGGCTGCCAGCTGCGTGTCCACCACGTGCCTGCCAGCGCCCCTCCGGAACGCTCGCGGAGCCCTCGGGGCATGCGCTGTTGCTCGGATGGGGAAACGGAGGCGCAGAGACCAGATGAGGGAGCCTGCCCAGGGTCGCCCAGGACAGGATTCGCCCCCCCTCCCCCCATCATTCCCAGTCTCCTTCCCATTGTGGGGGGGGGGAGGGGGACGGGGGACAGGGAAGGGGATGACACAGGACACTGCGATTCCCCGCCAGCCCAGCCCAAAGGGTGCACTTTCCTCCCAGGTTTCTAGAGCGAGTACATGGGACTTTCCTGCAAGTTCCACCTGGGGACCTCAGAAAGGCCCAACTGAGGGCCCCTGAGGGACAGACAGCAGCATCTGGACCACCACCCACTCCCAGTGGCCTCAGCCTCTCCCTTCTCCTTCTGGGAACCCCCGATGCTCTTGCTAACCCCACCATGTCCCACAGCTCTGTCCCCCTAGCTTTCTGTCTGTCTGTGATTGTCTCTCCCCTCTGCCCTCTCCACCTGCCCTGAAGTCCTGACAGCCCTGTGGTGTCTCCAGTAATAAATGGCACTGTCGTGAACTGGTCCTCTTGAGGGGTTTCCCTGGCCTGGGAAGGGGACGGGATGCCAGGCTCCCTGGGAGGAAGGAGGGACAAGGGAAGCTGCCACTGTGGCTTTGGGGCTTTGACAGCCCCAGCTTCATGACCAGGGTAGGTGCAGCCAACACTAATTAGCATCTACTGTGTATATAGCCAGTGCTGGGCCCTTTACCATCTTCGAGCTGTGGGTCCTTCCCTCAGCCCTGAGGCCACCATCACCCTGTTGTACAGAGGAGCAAAGTGAGGCTCAGAGAAGGCCTCCATGACTCAGACCCAGCTGGGTACCACGGGCGTCAGGGGTGGAGTTGGTGTGAGGGGGAGCCACCCAGGCCGACTGCTCAGAGGAGGCACCAGGGCAGGCAGGACTGGCTCCAGCTCTGCTGAGAGTCATGCCATGGGAAGGGCCTGACCCAGAGTCTGGCTGAGGGACCAGGCCCTGCCGCCACCCATCTGCGGCCACAGGCAAGATGTCTCTCCGAGTCTCAGTCTCTTCTTGGGCAGAACAGATATCAGAGCCGAGGTGAGAACAGCGATGATGTGTAGGACCTGGCACCAGGGTGGGCCCCAAGGCAGAGGCCAGGTGAAGGAGGGGCCCAGGTGCTGGGACTCGGGATGCAGAGCCTGCTAATACCATCCTGCTGCCCTCAGCCCTGCTCGAATGCTGCTGGGACGAGGACAGCGTGGCCCAGCTGCGAAGCATCAGGGCAGCCTGCCTGGGGTACCATGGTGGGTAGGCGGCGGTGGGGCAGGGCCGAGTGAGAAGCAGCCT
Organism: Equus quagga; assembly: GCF_021613505.1. Classification (NCBI taxonomy): domain Eukaryota; kingdom Metazoa; phylum Chordata; class Mammalia; order Perissodactyla; family Equidae; genus Equus; species Equus quagga. Next base: position 86,184,613 of record NC_060267.1, read on the forward strand.
GAGACCCAGCAGGTACAAGCTGCCCCTACTCCCTCTGCGACCTCGGAAGCCGCTTCCGCCCCGGGCCCCACCTGGGTTGAGTCTGGGACAAAAATCTCTCAGGTGGCTGACCTTCCACTCAAGGCCCGGGGTTAGGATGTTTCACTGTGGAGCCTCTCGAACCCCAGTCCATTGTCTGCAGAATGGGGGAGACAGCAGGCCTCCTGCGCAGGTGACGTGAGCAGGGAGCGCAGTCCTGTGTGTCAGTCCCAGTGCCCAGCACACGGCAGGCACCAGGGATGCTTCAGCTGTCGCCAGAGAGGGACGAGCAGGGGACTGTGGGAGCGCAGAGCCCGCAGCCCAGAGGAGGTCATGTTTAAGGCCTTGAAGGCCCCAGGCAGACAGAGTAGACAGCAGGCCTCCGTGGGGAGGCAGCAGGGTCCCCGCCCGCTCTGGGAAGACACAGCAGTACCCTAGGGAGGAGCGGCAGGGTGGACGCCACTGCCCACGGCCCACAGTCCACAGAACAAGGGGCTGGAGCCTGCTGCTGTGGGGCGGGGTGGAGGGGCTGGAGCCTGAAAGGGCAGCAAGAAGGGGGTACAAACTGGGCGGGGTCCTTGGTGGCCCCTCCTTCCTGCCTTTGCAGTGTCCTCTGACTCGCCCTCACCTACAGAGGGCTCGTGCCCCCCTCCCAACTTATCATCTGGGCTGGTAGGGGAGGGGCACCGGGGTGGGGACCAAGGAGCCTTTTCCAGTCTCCTTTCCCCCTGCTCATACCCTTCCAACCCACACACACACTCTCTTTACGCTCCAGCCAAAATAACATCTCCTAGGTCCCCAAACACCACTGGCTGACAGCTCTCCATCCCTTTGCTCACTCTGCTCCCTCTGCCTCGACTGCCTTCAACTCATGTCCAGCTCGTGAATTCCTGGGTAACCTTTAAAATCCAGTTTGGATGATACCCTTCTATGACTTCGTGTCCCTGCCAGGAGCAGAATCAATCACCTCCTCATCTGGTTCAGGTACATGATGAATACATTGCATTGGATTATGAACTCATTAAAGACCGTCTCCTCCAAGACTGGGCATTCCCCAGAGGCAGGAACCAGGGCATGTGCTGCACTTCTCGAAATGCCAAGAAGGAACGGGATGCTTTTTTCTTTGCATAAAAGCCACTGCCACACCGTATGCCTAGGGCTGCCTCGCCCTAGGGGGGGTGCCTTTTTCTAATTCGCACAGAGGCAGCTGGTGGACCAGGAGTGGCGCTGGGGGCAAACCAGTCAGGTCGGGCGAGGTGGGTGAGGGCGATGGAGGTTTGCGCGATGGCCCCGCCCCTTCTCAGCTCTGTGACCTTGGACAGCCCACTTCACCCCTCTGCACTCAGTTTTCTCTCTAATCTGTGGCTGCCACCTGCCAAAGTGGCTTCAAAGAGCAGATGGGAGAACAGGACAGACGAGGCAGGCAAAGCCCTGGGCAGGCACCTGGAGCAGAGGAAGCACTCCTCAGGGGTCGGCTGTGCTGCAGGGGAGGGGGTAAGAGAGTCAGTGAGAGGGGCCGGCCCGGGGCCCACGGGTGGCCAGGGATGGACAGAGAGTGAAGGCCAGCGCTCTGAAGCCCGGTGGACGCAGGTTTGAATCCACTCCCCCAGGTCACTGACTGAGGGCCACTTAAGTGCTCCCTTCTTCTCAATTATAACCCCTGCCTCATGGGCTACCGTGGGGACCGTGAGATGGGGGATGGTGCACAGTAGGTCTTCATCAAATGAGTGCTCCCTTCTGCCCAAGATGGGGGCGGAGCCGGCGCGGCCAGGGTGGAGCCAAGACTGAGGCCCTGGACCAGCGTCCTGAGTATGGCAGGGGCCCAGGCATGAGGTGGGGCCCAAAGACATCTTCCATCTCTGCCCCCCACACCCGATTCTGCCTCCCCAGAGTTTTGAAGCGAAGGTTGTCTGAGTGTCTCCTCCATCCCACTGGGAGCATTGCCCCACCCTAGACCACCCAAACCCACCTAGGAGGTTCTGCTTTGGCCCCAGAACGTAAATAGGCAAAGGTAGCTGGAAACTAATTGCAAAATTTATTCCAGGGCTGTGGGGCTGGGGAGTTTCTTAAGGGCACTTCTCATTTTGGGGCTGAGGGTCTTCAGCCTTGGTGGGGGCACACGTTTCAGAGGGCAGGGGCGGGGACAGAGACAGGGCAGTGGAAGGTGGGGGGACAGGGACGCACAGTCACCTCCACTGGGCAGGCTCAGCGCAAACTACAACATGAAAGCAGGACAGACGGTGGATGCCCAGCCTGGGGACAGAGGACAGCCAAGCCCTCTCCTTAGGGCCTGGCCCTGGAGAGCGTCTTTCAGGACATAGGACAGGAGGCCAGGGAATTGAGGCCCAGCTTCAAGGTTTGCAGCAAGGGACCCAATGGGACAGGGCCGATGAGGGAATGTCCCTGTTCTGGAGACCCACATACGCTCCCCAAGGTCACCCATATTCCCACCCACAGAGACTGCGATCCCCCACAGGGCATCCTGCTGTCCGTCTAGTGGGGTGGGGGGACAAGCAATAGCTCTTCTCTGGATTGGGGTAGAGGCTCAGAAATAACGAGCCAGCACCACCCGTGGGGAACCCGGTATGAGGGGAGAAACCATGGGCAGTACTTGGTGCTAATCCCCAATCTCAGCCTCAGTCCTCAAATCTGGCCCCTGCCCCAGCCACACACGGCTCTCAAGGAGTCTCTAGATTAAAAACAAATTAAAAACAAAAAACGAAAAACAACCTCCTGACTACAGCCTTGCAGATAAACACCAGCCTGGGCTGGCCCACTGGGGATGGGGCTAGGATGCTGATTGTGCCAAAGGTCTCCTCTGGCAGGAGAGGGATAGAAAGGTGATTGATTGTAGCAGAATTCTTTTCAGGTGCTTGTCAGAGTTCTCCCCTGCAGAAGCCAGGCGGGGTAGAAGGGCGAGGGGAGACGTCCTTTCGTCCTAATCAGTCTGCCCGTGTCCTCTAGGGCCAACAGCCCCTGCCCAGTTTTGCAAACTCAGTTTATTCCTAGTTTACAAAACAGAGGGCTTCCCTCCTGGGCGCTGTGACGGAGGGCTGGGGACCCTCTCTTCTCTCCCAGCTGACCCGCTCAACCTCTCTCTGCCTCTGTTTCCAGGAGAGGGGGAAGAGATGACCTCTGACCCAAGGGACATGGAGGCCCACGAGGGAATCCCCAACCTGCCCCCTGGACCTGTGCTCCAGACTCCAGGACAGACAGCTGGGAGTAGGGGCAGGGGGAGGGAGTGGGTAGCAGCTGCCTCCTTGGGGCACTCTGAGTGGCAGGCTAGTGCCAGTGGCTAATAGGGACCACCCCACCTCAGCCAGGCCCTGCCCACCTTCACCCACCTTCCCAAACACAGGGCTTCAGAGAGCTCAGGGGCAGGGGCCTACAGGGTGGGGCTCCTGGGTGGGCACGATAGAATCAACCATCTGGAGGGCAGCGGGGGTGGCTGTGAGCCCTCCCCCGGCCCCGGCCCGACCCCACCCAGCCCAGACTCAAGTCTGCTTGGCTTGCAGCATCTCGATGAGCAGGTTGTTGCGGGGCATCTCGTTGCCCAGGTGCTTGTGGTACAGGTATTCCTTGGCCTGCATGCTCAGTGCCCGCACCTCCACCAGGCACAGCAGCAGCTGCTGGAACTTGTCCCCGCAGTGCGGGTAGTGGCACAGGGTGTAATCAAGCAGGGCGGTATTGGCCTTCTCCTGAGCATCCTTCACCAGGCTGTGGTTATTCAAGAACTTCACATCTGCAAAGGGAGGAGCTGCGTCACCACCACCAGCCCGTCACATCATCCACAGTCACTGGCATCACCAACACCAGCATCCTTGTGATCAGCAAAGACATGCGCACCGCCACCATCAACACAACCACAGCCTCCCCATCACCACCATGTCACCATCACCCTTGTCTTCACCATGGCTGATGAACACTGCCACCATCATCCGTCACCCATCGCAGCATCCCTGTGTTTTCCCCAAACGTGGCCCCTGCTGCCGTCATCAACCAAACCTCAATCATTCCTGCCACCACCATTGTCACCATCACCACAGTTGAAGACCACATCTCTGTGGTTACCACAAATACGACCACTGCCACCATCAGCCACCCAACCGCCATCACCTGTCACCATCACCTCCATTGTCATCACAATGGTGATCACAATGAACGCCTCTATCATCACCAACCTCCCTGGGCATGTTATTTAACCTCTCAATTTCCTCATCTGTAAAACGGGGGTGACAATAGTCCCTACTTCACAAGGAGTCAATATGTGGAAAGTGCTAGAACAGCATCTGGCACGTAACAAGGCCAAATATGTTAGTTGTCACCATTAGTACTCCCAACTGTCCCCATGGCATGGTCAACACCATCCCCATTTCCATGGTCAAAACCATCCTGTCACCATCATCCCCATGGTGGTCACCATCAGCATCACAACCCCACCACCTCAGCACCATGACCAGAGGGTGCACTGTGAGTGGAAGGGTCCCTTCTCATGACTGCAAGGCATGTGACGGGTGGCCCCATTCCAGAAGGCGACAGGCTGTCCTTTGGTCTGCCCTCTGACCAATCAAGAGACTCCAGTACCCCTAGGAGATTTTCTCTTGGGGCCATGGCGGGACACGAATGTTCAGTGCAGCAGTGTCTGTGGTGATGGAGAGAGGGCCTGGATGTACCCCGGGGAGAGGTGGTGGCCGCGCCCCAGGGAGTCCTGTGCAGTAGACAGAAGTAATGGAGCAGACATTACACAGAGCAAACGGACGGGTCTTTCAAACCACGGGGCTGAGTGGAAAAACAACAAAAATCCAGAATGAGCTCTATCAGGCAAAGCCACCTACATAAATTGAAAACGCTCGTACACTCATCACGCACGATATGGAAGCCCAGGGACAAACAGGAAGATCCGAGGTCAACACGAAGGAGGGGTTGCCTGCGGGAGGCGGAGGAGGGCGGTGGCTCTGTGTGGACCAGCGATCATTCGCGCCAAGGATGGAGGAGTGTGATAAATGCATCCCTTGCACCACGGTCCAGAGGAGGAACAAAAAATAAGGTGTCTGGAGATGAATGGGGGTTCCAGTGCCAGCACCACCGTTTAAGAGCAGCGGCCTTGTGGGGGAGTCCCTGCCCCGTCTTGACCCGAAAGGCCTTCTTCCTTTGTGAAAGGGGCCATGTCCACCTTGCTGGGGCGAGAGCTTGGGGGCTGGGGCCTGCCCAGTGCCTGGCCCCCAAGGGTCAGTTTCTTGTCACGTCAGTCCTCATCTCCGCCTGCAGGCCTCTTTCAGCCCCTGGGCAGCATCTCATCTAGAAGCTGAGGGTCCGCAGGAGCCCACAGAATCGGTCGCCCAGCCTTGCCTGGGATGTGGCGCCCAGAGGCTCAGAAAATGGTCCTCCATCCACTTCCACTCCGCCCCCCGCCCCCGGCCCTGCGGCTGCGGGGGAGTCGGGAGCCAGCATGTGCACTCTGGGCCCTTGTAATCCCTCTAAACACGCACAGCGCCAGAGAGCTTCATGCTCCTGGCAACCCTGATCCCCAGCCGCCCCCAGCGCACCCGCCGAGGCCTGTGTTGTCCAAAGTTGGATTTAGGGAAACCCGAGCTGGGCCGGTGGCGTATGGCGGGATCTGGCCCCGATCCTCCACCCCCACCCCTCGCCCCCTCACCTCCCTTCAGTAAATGAGCCAGGGCCATTTTCTTCCTCGCCTCCCCAGGATCACCATTAGCCCGTAAGACACCTTTGTGCCAATTAGAAAGAAGTTCCTCCTTTTTCCACAGAGAGACAGCTTGGTGAGGGGCATGCAGGCTGGATTTCAGCCTCTACTTATCTCCTTCCTAGGTGCCATTGTGCAGTAAACAACCTGCCCAACTGTACATAGCAGCTCTGCTCCCTAGCCTAGCCCAATCCAGACACATTCAAAGGTCATGGCAAGTCTTCCCACCTAACTAGCATCCTGGGGACAAGAGGTGCCTCCTGGTCCCATCCCTTTCCCAACTTCTTTCCATCCCAATCCTGTCCCATCTACCTTCACCGCCCATCAACCCCAGGGCTGGGCAATTTTCCTGACATTGTCTTCTGACAATTCACAATAGGAGGCTGGGAGTCCAGAGAAGGGTAGGGACCAGCTCAAGGCCACACAGCAGTAAAGGGGCCCCGAGGAAACAGCTGGGGGTAGGGGGAGGACTGGCTAGGATGCTGCATTAGAGGCAGAAGTGGGGTGGGGGGAGGACCAGAGCCTTGGCTTTACTAGGATTTACTGTTCTCAGCAGCACCGTGCAGGGCAGAGTGCGGGGGGGTAGGGACAGAGCAAGGACAGCATTCAGTTTCAGGGGCTGCCCCCCTCTTAGCAGATCCATGGTCCCACAGCTCTCTGTAGGCTGGAGACCCCCCTGTCCCCATGAGTGGGCTCCAGAGCTCGGGGAGGGAGGCACAGTCAGTAACTGAGCCCCAGTGACTACAGACTACGTCCACCCAGTTTCCCGGGCACCCGCCAGGCACCTTGACCCAGCTCAGTTAATCCCACAGACACCCAGGCAGGCAGGAAGGGCACAGGGACGGGGGACGTGCGTGGGACACATAAGAGGTGCCAGAGTCTGGATTCAAACCCAGGTCTCTCTGGCCCCGGAGCCCTACGGACAAACAGGTGTGGCCAGGCTTGGACATGGGTTCCTGGGAGGTTGGACCTGATAGCTTTATGTGTCATGCAATCCAGGAGTCCTGTCCAAGGGCCCCTACCCCGGGGGGTCTCGGTTTCCCCAAAGAGGCCACTCGGGACTCCAGACCCAGTTCCCTCCTCACTTTGGAGGAGACCGTGGTCAAGTCCCACCCCTCTCCCAGCCTCACAACGTCACAAAGATTCTGTGGGATCGTGGACGCGACAGAGCCAGCATGGCACAGAACACCATGCCCTTCCTCCATTAGACATAGGGTCAGGGGTCACACAAACCTGGAGATGCCCCCTAAACGTGTCCAGGGGTCAAATCCCAGCTCCACCACCAGCTGGGTGACCTTGGGCAAGCCCCTTCCCCTGCCTGAGCTGCAATTTCCTGTCATCTGCAAAATGGGGACAAATTCATCTCCGCCTCCCAGGGCGCCCAAGAGCTGGACCTAATCTGTGAGCCACCACGGGGTGGAGACGGGCACCCTGGAGAAAAACCTGCCCGCGTCCCCCAGCCTGCTGGCTCCCGGCAATCCTGGAGGCGGGAGGTGGGAGGGGGCCGGGAGGGGGGCCCCCACCTCCGAGAGCAGCCCGCTGGCTCTGCGGAGCTGGGGGCCCCCGGGTTCTCAGAAAAGCCCCCTTTTCACGGTTTAATTGAATATTTGAATAATCCTTTCATTCCAGCGAGGCATAAAGAATGTTGTCCCAATAGCGGTGACTCAGGCAGGCGCCCCCGCGCACAATGGCCCCTCGAGTGGGGCTGCTATTCAGGCCGCCTTTTGTTGGCGCGGAGCTGTGGGTAAATTGCAAACGCTTAAGGGAATGCTGGAGCCGCCGCCTCAATGGAAGCCGGGAAATCGAATGTTAGGTCAATCCATTAAGCTTCGATTAAGTCCTCTGCGGAACAATGCCCGCCGGGCCCATCTTCATAAACACCGTGATTGCCAGAGAGAGGCACTAATTTTAATTAAGCCTCCTTACCTGCCTCCATGCCTGCCCGAGCGGCTATTTAGACGCCAAATGGCACCCTTCTGCGGAGGCTGGGGAGAAGGGGGTGCAGAGTGGGCTAGGGGCGGCGGGGTGGGGCGGGGTGCAGGGACAATCATCACCCGAGTTCAGGCTGCCCATCCCCAGGAGGTGCTGCCCCGAGGGTGCCGCCCAGCGTGCCAGCTGGAGGTCAACGGGCCAGTGGCCGCCCCTCTCTGGGCCGCAGCTCCCTAGGGGCCCCAGCTCTGGTGGTCTGGGTGGGATCATGGGTGGAGCCTCCTTCCCCTCCTCTTGCCCAAATTTGCCCACTTCAGCCCAGCCCCAGGTCTAGTCTCCCGCAGGACTCTGGGCTGCCGCCTGCCCTCCTTTTCCCACACTGCAGGTGGAAGGACCTGGCTAAAATGAAAATTTGACCCTGTTATTCCTGCAGAAAATCCTTCCCAAGGCAAGGTTGAAGGCACTTGGCCCAGCATTCAAGGCCTTGCACGGCTCAGCCCCTGCCCACCTCACCAGACTGCTCTCCACCTCTCCCTGCCCCACAGCCACACCAAACCTCCAGATTCCCCATACCTTTGCACAAGCTGGTCCTTCAGGCTGGAATGTCCTTGCTGCTGCTTGCTTTGTTTCACCCAGAATACTCCTACTCATACTGCAAGGCCCAGCTCACAGGCCCCTCTTCCAAGAAGCCTTCGGTGACAGCCTAGGTGTAATTGGTTTCTCCGCTTTGGCCCAACCCTGGTCACACTGGATGGCTCAGGCTCCTCTCCTAATCTGGAACCTGTCGGCCAACAAGCCTCCGTGGCTCACCCGGCCTCCTCTCTTGCTGTTGCTCTTGCTGAGCTCCCATGAGCTCAGGCCGGCCCAGGTCGCAGCTCTTCTCCTCCTCCCCGTCAGCCTCAGCCTCACTAGAGTTTCTGGCCTGCTGGGCTGGGTGCTCCCCTACCGACCTCAGCCAGACACATGTCCCTGTCTCCAGAAGCAAGGCACTGAGTCACACAGTGTGCGATAAACACGGAGACTCACTCATTCATTCATTTCATTCATTCACTTGTTCATTTGCTCATTAACTTAACGATGGTTATGATGAAAACAATGATGCCGCACATTCCAAGGGGCCAGGCCATGCGCTGAGCACCTTGGGGAATTCTCTCATTAAATCTTCATAGCAACTTAAGGAGTATCGTGACGGTCATTTTACAGATGGGGGCAATAGAGGCTTGGAGAGGGAAGTGACTTGCTCAAGGGCATAGCCGGGGAGTGAGTCCGGATTTAGAGTCCAGGTGGTCTGTCTCTAGTCCCAGGCCTCATCACTGCTCCCCCCGCCTCTCACGTGCACACACGTACACACGCGCACTCTCCATCCCACCCCCCTAGCCTGTTCCAGCCAAGCACTGAAGACAGTCCCACTCTCTCAGGTCCCAGCCTCCTGCCTCTGGCATGAAGGAGGGCCTGGCACGGCCCCCACCCAGGCCCGGGAGCAGAGGGCTGGGCTCAGCTTTGCTGTCCTCCTTACGCCCCGTAGAAGGAGGAGTCCTGGCTTTATCACCTAGTGGAGGCCAGAGCTGTGCTGGGCCTGGCAGGCCCCAGCACCCGGGCTTTGGTGGGAAGAGGGGCCGGGGGTTGCAGGGCATGCTCGTCAGGCCCCGGGGGGTCTAGAAAACCAAGACCTGGTCCCTGTTCTGCAGGGGGCGCCCAAGGATAGAGGGAGCCCTGGCCAAGGAGGCTGGTGGCTGGCAGCCCACCCTCCACCCAACTCTCTCCAGGACCTCCCTGGCAGCCTCTTGATGGAGGTCAGGTCAAAACTGTTACCTCACACACCACCCAGACGGCCACAGATCCCACCCTCCAATCCTATGTGCCCCCAAGCACCAGCCATCCCTCCAAATGCCTCACGTCTGCAAACCCCCCAGTCGCTCCCTAGTGACACTGATTCTTCACACAACGTGACATCAAAAACCAAAAGCCTGTAAAAGTTCATAGTGTGCATGTGGGGGAAAACCAAGACACCGACACAAAGGCACACGCATGCACGTGACTCCTGGAGTCCCCACACCCCCAGCCACACACGTCTGTGCTCTGGCCTGAGCCAGTTCCCGGAGCCCGGCAGCTCAGAGACGAGGTGGGGAGGAGGGTACCCCTGGAGGCCGAGGAAGTAGGGGGCTCCCCCCGCTGGAGCCAGCCTGGCCTGGGCCGAGCCTCCTCTGAGAACCTCAGGCCACGGCTCCTAACTGCCTGCCCAAGATTCTGCCCCAGCTCCCACCCTAACTGTCCCCTCCCCACCCCTGCAGAGCCCTCCCGGTGACCAGAGGAGGCCAGCAGCTTTGCAGATATGCCCTCCGGCACCAGCCTGTTGTGGCATAACCAGGCGCCCAGCCCGCAGTACCTAGTCACACAGCCATGGCCTTAGCACTGGGCTTCCCACAGTCACCACTTCACTAGTCACTCCCCTCCTGGCTCGCTTCTTCTCCTCTTCTCCAACTCCCCCCACTCTTGGGCAGACATACCCTTGCCAGACTGTGGCTATAATGCCATCTGCCACAAAGACGATGTCTCAATCCTGCCCCCTCCCCAGGTGATGAGGCATTCATGCCACTCTGTTCCAACCTTCCATCCCATCTACACCTCTGCTAAAAGATTTAGCCACCTAGCAAACTCCTCTTCATCCTCCAAAACCCTGCTCAGATGTTCCTCTTCCAGGAAGCTTTCTAGGCAGAGCCCTTGTTCCTCACCCTGGGCTCCCCATCTCTCTGTCCCAGCCCTGATGGCACTGGCTGGAGGCCTCTCCCGGACTGGGAGCCACCTGAGGAAAACCTCTATGTTCGCAGTATCTCTGGGCACAGAGAGGGCACTGGAGATGGCTTGCAGGGTGAAGGAGGACAAAAGGAGGCAGGCCTGATGTGAGCCCAGAGGGAGGATGGAAACTGAACAGCACCGGCTGGGCCAGGGTCAGAAGGGTGATGGGAAGGAGATGCCAGACGCCTGGGTAGTGGGGCGAGCCAGTGGCTGGGCTCACCTCTGCCTCCTCCCTGCTTTCTTCTCCTCCTTAGTCTTTATTGTGATCGCCCAGGCTATACATTGTACTACTCAGTTCACTAATTTATATATTTACTAATCATATCACACTTGTTGGCTCTCTCCCCCAGAGAAGGTCGGCTCCAAGAAGACAAGGACATCAGGTCCATTTTGTCCCCTCTGTGTCCCCAGTGCCTTGCACAGTCCAGATGCTCACCAAATGTTTGTAGAGTGAATGAATGAATGGGCAAGGGGTCTGGGCCCCAAAGGGCTCAGAGTCAAAATGCGGACTCCTCTAGAGCAGGGAATTAGGGAAAACAGGGACCCCCGGCCAGGAACCAGGGAACAGAAGCTCCCGAAGCCACCCAGGCATCTTCTGGAGGTGGCATGGGCCAGGAATTTACCGAATTCTCAGAAGAGGTCCTTGGCCCATACAGGGCAAGTCTTAGATGTTAGCTTGGCCCTCTCTGCTTCCAAACAGAGAAACTGAGGCCTACAGAGGAAGCAATCCCCATTTTAAGAGCCAGGTCCTGGGCCAGGTTCCCTCAGCCCCAGCGCCTAGCCCCATCCTGGGGTCTCGAGGCCAGGCCGCCCCCGCCCCCGCCGGCCCGGCCAGGCCGCACGCAGCCCACTCACCTAGGCTGAAGAGGATGAGGAACTTGAGGCAGACAAACTCCTGGCGGTCCAGCTGCAGCGCGTGCATCTGCAGAACCAGCTCCTGGGCCCGCAGCACCAGCCCATGCAGCAGCGAGCCGGCCTGGGCCGCCACCGTGGTCAGCTCCACCTGGTGGCCAGAGGACAGGGCTCAGGGGCAGCGGGTGTGGGGCAGGAGGCTCTGATCAGAGATACGGGGGAGGCCGGGGGTCGGGTGTGCCCAGCCTCGGAGCTGAGCCAGGTGGGGGCAGCATCTCCTCGGGCCCCAGGGACCCTCCCAGCCCCGACGGCAGGGCCCAGCCTTCCTAGCTGTCCTCACCGTCCGCCCCAGGCTGAGGGCCCCGCGGCAGCAGAGCCAAGACCAGGCTGCCGGTGCCGAGGGAAGGCCGGGGGGCACCTCCCACACAAGAGCCGCCGCCCGCCCCGTGGTACGAACGGCTTTTGTGTCTTGTGTGGTGTGTGCAGCGAGCACCACATAGCGCTGGGCTTGGGGCAGAGGTGTCCAGAGACACGTGGATCCTGCCACATGACTGCCAGGTCATGGACACTCGGACTGGGGATGCAGTCACACCTCAGCTCACACTCACACACACACACGGACACACTCACCGGGTCATCCGCCCAGTTCATGAAGTGAAGACACACAGACGCATGCTAACATGGTCATGTCACAGGGGAACACAGACTGACACACGCCCGTGTGGGTTCACATTGACGTGGGCAGATCTCGACCCCCCGACATTGATGTGTGTGGAGATCTTTGCACAATAAAATATGGCAAACACACACACACACACACACGCGCGTGCGCGCACTGGACATTCCCATGGCCTCAGAGACTGACCTGCACATTGACAAGGACCAACACAAACACACCCATCCCTCAGCCGCTCCCCATCCACACTCTCAGGTGGCCTCAAAGTCACCCCCTAGAGACGAGCATTCCCTGGCCATGGACGGCCTGAGGCAGCCAGGGTGAGAACAGAGGATGGGGACAGAGGGCTAGCGGTGACGGTAGCGGGTGGGGAGCAAGGCCTCCGTCTCCAAGCCCCACCCACAGCTCCTGTCAAGCCTGCTTGTCCTCCTGGACCCCCCCAGTGATGCTCCCTTCCCCCCCAGCCTAGACGGGGGACCCCAACCTGCCTTCTCCCTCCCTCCCTCCATTTCCCCTACTCGCCTCCCTCTCACCACAAGGGCTCCTCCTCCTTGAATTGTCCCCTCCCACCCCCAGCATTCGGAGCTTTGGGTGGCTGTTTCACTTCCTCCTCACCTCCCATCGCGCCCCCTCCATGTGCTTCCTCAAATACAACCCGGCCGGATCCTTCCCCGCTTGACTCTCCCCTTGCTCCCTGCTCCATTTCAGGAGTGTCTATGCCCCGGGCTCCCATCCTCGTGCCCCTAATTCCCTGTTCTAAGGGGGGCCCAAATTCTCACTCTGAGCTCTTTGGGGCCCAGACCACTTTGCCCATTCATTCATTCATTCATTCAGGATTTAGGGCCTGCAAGCCCTGGTCCAACCCAGCCCCTAGCAGTCCCTTCAGCCACCTCATCCCACCCCCCACAGGGCCCCCGGCCCCCCAAACCCATGTACCAGCGCACCAGAGGCCCTGGGCGCTTGGCAGCTCTGAACTTCCCTCTCTGAGCCTTTCTATGCCCTCTGCCTGTGGTGGGGTGGGACCTACCCCCGCCCCCCTTCATTACCTGACCAATCCCTGTTTATACTCTCAGGACCCAGTACACTGTCACCTCTTCCACAAGCCTCTGATCCCCGCCCCCCATCGCTGGGCTGCTTCGCCTGAGGATGGCTCCCAGGGGCTGGCTCCTCTCAAGGCCGGGGCAGGGCAGGGCTGGGCAGAGGGAGGTCGGGCCCGTGGGTAGCCCATGAACTTGAGGAAAGGGCTGGTATTCAGGGTGCTCAGGGCCAGCCCTGGAGAGGCCTGGGACCTCTTCTGGGCCCAGGATTCTGGAGGTGCACGGGGCGGGGGGGCAGGGGGGAGTGAGGCACAGTGGGGTCTGGTCACCTCCTGCCCGGTGACCAGCAGGATGCTGCCCTCCTTGCCGTGCTGGACCTGGCGGTAGATATGGTCGAACACCAGCAGCTCGCTCCAGCAGTTCTGCAGCAGGGTCATCTGGTCGGCCACCTGCAGGGAAGAGGCACGCGGGGGTCGGGGTTCCGGCCGGGTCCCGCTGGGGACCTCCCTCTCTCCCCTCCTCCTCCCAACTCTCAGCTCAGAGGCTCAGTTGGGTCTGTGACCTGGGTGACCTGCGTAACCTCTCTGTGCCCAGTCCACCCGTGTCTACTTTATCCGAGTGTGGCAGGGGCCTCACAAAATGCTAAGAGGGTCTGAGAGAGATGCTCAGGACTCGGATGCGCCTGGCTCCAAGCCCCAGCTCCGCTTTCACAGGTTGTATGACCTTAAGCCAGTTCGATGACCTTCTGGGCCTTAGTTTTCTCATCTGGAGAATGGGCAAAGTATTGGAAGGTGCCCTGGCACGTACCAATGTCTAAGACATCAATAAATGTTAGCGAATAACATCCATGGAAGTGGTCTGTGAACGACTCCTTCAAATGTGAGAGATTATTATGAATTTCAATTTGTTGTTAATTTAACCTTGTGCCCATTTGTCTGTGGTCACATCTCTAGCAGCCTCAATCGCTCAAAACTGAGCCATGAAGAGGGAAGGGAGGGCTCCCCGGGGCCTCCTGCAGAGCTTTCAGGCTCAGGAGAAGAAGGGAGGGCCCGCCTGGTCTGCAGCCAGCCCGGGGATGGCAGCGGGCTGACACCTGGAGCAGGAACGGAACAACACCAGGGGGCGCCTCAGGTACCCAGCCTGTGATTGCAGCACTCCGGGCGCGGGCCAGGACCGCCCCTGTGCACAGTGTCCTTCCACTCTGGGGCGTCGCTACATTCGAAGAGTGGACACTCATGACATTGGCCAGCGGGACTCTGGACCATGGGATGCCAGAGCCAGAAGGGCCCTCGGGATCCCCTGGCCTAAACCTCTATTTTTCAGATGAAGAATCTGCAACCCAGAGAGGGTAAGGGACGCTCCTGGGATCCCAGAGAGGCAGCGCCATGCCTCTGGCATTCTCAGTCCTCAGCTCCCCACAGTGACACATACTGAGCTCCCCCGGGTGTTCAGAACTGCACTGGGCGTGGCTGCTCGTCCCAGGAGGACACGGTACACACTCGGGTCGCCCTCAGCATCTGCGGCTCCTCGGCCAGCTGCCATCCACCCCATGGGCCCTTCCCGGCACCTTCCTGGGCCAGGCCCTGCAGCGATGCAACCCAGGAGAGCTAACGGTCGCTGCACGGCAGCCCCACAACCTACGAGGTTGCTGCGATTGTGACCCCCAATCCAACGAGAGAGGCCACTGAGCCCAGAGAGGTCAGGGAACTTGCCCAAGGTCACACCACTCTGTCTGGCTCCAGATCTGTGCTCTTAACCACCAGGTATGGAACTCCCTGCCGACCCAGGAGTTCACGGCAGGCTCATTAGCTCCCCCCTGAAGCCCCCCTGGATTTCTCCTCCTTCCATGGTGCCGTCACCATCCTCAGGACATGGCTCTTGCAACATTTAAAGGCCCCAATTCCTGTCTCTGTCTTCCCCATACCTGTGGGTCTGGGAAGGCAGGACTGGTGTCCAGCTCCACTCTGCGTCCCCAGAGGAGGGGTCAGTAAGTGGTCGATGAACACGTGTGTGCTCCCCAGACATGCACAGAGAGCACAGAGGAACCACCCCCAGCTGGGGTCAGAGGAGTCGGGGCAGCCCTCAGACCGAGGGGACCTGGCCCAGGCTTAACGAGGAGTTCTCTCTTCTGGGGAGTAGAAGCCCCCTCCTCTCCCAGGGGCGGCCCTGGGGCCTGTCCTCAGGCAGACAGAGGGAGAGAAAAAGTGGACACAGAGCAAAGGGAGTGGCTGGACACATGGTCAGGTTTCCTCCGGGCCTCGCCTGCCCGCTGCTTCCCCGGCGCACAGGGCTGAGAGCAGGAGGGAGGGTCTGTCTCTGTGCTGCTCTGAGGCACCAGCCTCCCATCCCCCCCTCCCTCACCTCATCCCCACGTCAAGAACCCACCCCTCCCTCTCTCCTCCCGGCAGAAAGTTCTCCCTGGAGCCCCATGATGGTCAGAATCGGAAACCCAGCCGGGGGATGGCAGGCTCCGCCACAGCTAGCCCTGGTTTGGAGGGGCCCCGAGAGGTTGAGAACGGGGCGGGGGCGAGTCATAAAGTCATCTCTCCTTATCTCTCCTCAGGAAGTGCCCAGTGCCCAGAGAGCCGCTGGCACGAGGCCTCCCCACCAGTTTCCAAGGAGAGGGGCGGGGCTCAGGGAGTACCCAGGCCAGGCCCGTTCCCAGCACGCCCGGCACCCCTCACCCCTGCCCTGTGGATGAGGAAGCAGCCCATCACAGATAAGAGGCTCACCTCAGGTACCCTCAGGGATCTGGGCTCTGCCCAGATGCCCCCACTGGGCTGTGCTTCTGGGGGGCCCTGGAAACTCCTGAGGCCCGGGTAGGAGGCGCCTGCTCAGGCGGCCACAGTGGCCCACCTTGGGCGACCCAGATGGAGGCAGAGGGGGAGGGGGATGTGCGGGGCTGAGCTCTGCCCCCCACTCATCGGAGCCCTCGGGAGCAGACACCCTTGTGCCCGGGTTGAAGGAGAAGGGGGTGGGGAGGTGGAAGAGAGAGAGATAAGGGCAGAATTGGGAGATAAGCAGGCTGGGCTTGGGGCGGAAAGCAGCAGGGGTCACAGTGACCGGGCTGGCCAAGCCCTGGGAGCAGACTCTGCACCCAGACCCGAGCCGGGAGGGAGGGCAGCCCTGCCCACGGGGCTGACGGGGGCGGCAGGGCAGAGAAGCAATATGGTGGCTAAGCTTTGGTGCCCTGTGCCCTCGGATCCCCAACTCAGCCACGCATGCTCCTCAGCCCTAGGTTCCTGTCCTGATAAATAGGAAAAACAAATCCTCCCTCATTTGCTTAGAGGAAACGTGTGAGCACAGCGGTGTCAGTCGCAAAGGGCTCTGTGGACCCATCTCCTGGGAATGCTGCCCCGGACCTACCCCAGCCAAGCGATCTTGCCTGCCAGGCACTTCCTCGCTCCTCCCCTAGATGGACAGATGGACACATAAAGACACCAAACTCCAAAACACTCCTCACACAGATGAACACACGTGCACGCACACACACACACACACACACTTCCCTTTTATTTAAAAGAAAACCAGAAGGCCCTAGCCGCCAGCCCATCTCCACAGGAAAGCAGGTGGCTAAGAGGCTCTCTTAACCAAAGAGAGTTGGTTTTCACCTTCCGGAGGTTTCTCTTTAAGCAAAAGGTTCCTCCTCTACCCTCAGGCCGCCCTGCCGCCCTGGGAACAAGGACATTTGCAGTCCCGGCCCTGGGGTCCCTTGTCAGCCTGGCCTGTCTGCTCGGCCCACCAGCTGCCCACCCCTCCTGCCGGTCTGCCACAAATCTTCCCTGAGCCTTGACACTTCGCAGCCTGCCTCAGAGACGGGGTATTTATGGGTGCTGAGCTCGTCTCCTTCCCAGCGGGCCCCCCTCCGGCGTCCCCGGGGTCTGATGAGGCTGGCGGCCGAAGGCCAGCGGGCTCTGTAATTCTCCAGTGGCTGACGTGCCATGGGCTGGCCACAGTGCTCTCTCAGCCAAGTGGTCAGCGGGCCGTCATTTGTCAGCCCAGGACTGACAGAGTTACTGCCCCTCCAATGAAACCATATATCTGAGCAGTTAAATGTGTTGCCAGTCAGGGGCCCCGGAGCCGGACGTCAAGGGTGAACTCATGTCAAGATGGGTCATTAGGCAGACTTGGCCCTCGCCTCCAACTCCCTGATTCCTATCTTGGGTCCTCCCGGCCTGTCGTTCATGGGAACCATCCAGAAAGCCTGACTCTCTGGACCTACGCACTGCCCCCAGTGAGCAGCAAGTACAGGTGGGTCTCTGCCATCTTGCAGGTACAAAATTGCCTTAGAAGGCCAGGGCAAGGTGGGCGCCATCTGCTCGCACAAGTCTGGCTGCTCAGAGGAGCATGGATACAATGTGCCCTTTCTTACTCTCCGGGCGGGCCTGTAAACTACCTGCAAGCATGGATTAAATTGTAGGGCATCACAGGGGGACAGCAAGGAAGGCAGCTGCGTTCCCACTCACTGAACGCTTCCTGTACTCGGCACCCTGTCCTAAATTCTTTACCTGGCCTGGCTCACTAAACCCTTCCAGCAAGCCGATGAGGTGAATATTATTTCAACTCCCCTCATTTTATAGATGAGGAAACTGAGGCCCAGAGGAGTAAACTCACTTGCCCAAAGTCACACCCCTGGTAAGTGGCAGAGGGGGAACCTGAACACAAGCCTCTCTGATTCTGCTCTTTGTTGTAAACTTCTGTGCCACTGTCAGATTGAACACACCATCATTGTGTGAGATGGAAACATAGAGACAGAGGGACGTCCACGCTGGGAAAGGGGATGGAGGAGGAGCACCCCAAGAGGGCATCCAGAGCCCCGACATCTGGATTCCCAGCATCTCTGACAGTTCAGCAAAGACCCCAGGCCTTCCCCTAGGCAGCAAGACATCATCAGTATCCTAGAGGACTGAGTGGCCTCTGGGGAGAGCTCAGGCTCTGTGGTGAGAGCCCTCCCTGCTGCAGGATGTGGGGTCCCAGCCTGCCCTGGAAGGTTGTCCATCACCCACTGCCAGAGGATGCACTCCTGGTCCAAGCTCTGCCTCTGACCCTGCCAACCTCTCCAGCCCTGCCTCATAGGACCGCCTGGAACTCCCCGACACATGATGCCTTTCCACACTTCTGGACCTCTGCCTATGCTGTTCCCACTTCCTGGAATGCCCTTAACCTCAGGCTGCTTTCTGGAAAGGTGCAGATCAAAGAAACCTTCCCTGACTTCCTTACACAGAGCCATCTGCCCTCCTGCTGGGCTCCCTCGGCTGCTTTCCATTGCTCTCAGAGCCCTGGGCACCCTGTGCTGGCATTATCCATGTGAATGTATGTCTCCTCCTCTGGCCTGGCAGCCTCCGGGGTCCAATTCATTTCAGTGTCCCCAGTGCCCAGCCCAAGAGCTGCCCCACTCTCAGAGCTGGGGAGCCCCCTCTGCTGTCTGCTAAGATGTGTCCTGCCTGAAGGTGAGGGGATCAACGGTTAGCCAAAGGGAGAACAGGGTCACTCAGCACCCCTCCCACTTTTCTGCCTCCCCACCTCCAGCTTTGCGCCAGACACCAGCCCAGGGCTCAACAGTGGGAAAGAAGTTCTACATGGCTGATGAGAGACTTTCTAAGGATTAGGCTGGTACTTATCTGCAAGCCTCCCTTACAGAGGGTAGCGACCTGGTTCATATTCCTGGGCTCAATTCAGAGACTCTGGGAAGGGGAAGCAGGAAGGTTTGGACCACAGAGAAGCCAGAAGCAGGAAAAAACACTCAGCAAACCTGGGACAAAAGCCCTTCCCATCCTGCGTGAAAAACCCCGAGAGACCAGGAAGGCGGCCGGAGGAAGTGCCCTGCCCCTGGATCCCTCCCGGGTTCTGGAAAGCCAGGAACGCGCTGCTCTTCCTCCCCCTGCACTGGGAGCTCATGGGAAATCTGGAGGGGAAGCTGGCAACCAACCCAAGGGTCCCGGGCTCCACGTCCCCCACCAGGGCCTCCAGCCATGAGGGGAAGGCAGATGGGATTGTTCAAGGCCCTGTCTCTTGTCCCATCCATGAGGTCGGCCCAGAGAGGGGGCAGAGGAAGAAGTCCCCCCCAAGACAGACACATGGCACATCCCCGGGCCTCGGCCACGACAGGTCCTCCACAGAAGCAGCAGGAGCCATCACCGCCAATTCCTGACTCCCAGAGTAGCCCAGGCCCCCAGCCCCATGGTGTCTCAAGGGCTCAGAGGGCCCACCCTCACCTTATCCCCCGTGCCCAGCCTGGGCAGGCAGTGCCCCCTGCCCATCCGGCCACGTGCCCCTGGAGGAAGCCCAGGCCTGAGTGGCGTCAGCACTGACAATGCTGCTCAAGGCTGCAGCGGCCCCGGCAGGGAGGGCAAGAGGCCCCACTGTTTACACCCAGCCCCAGAACAGCCAGGGGGCCAGCCCGGGAAAGGGAAACATAGAGAGGTCTGGACTGAAGAGCGGCTGTGCCCGGACCAGGGAAGATGGGCCTGGACTAGGCTTGGGGGGCCTGAGGTTGGCAGAACACCCTGATCACAGGGAGCCAGGGCACCAAAGGGGCGGCTCCCAGGCATTGGGCCCTTCACACCACTAGGTGGATGACTGGGAAGTTCTGATCTGTCTGGCCCCAGTCTCTCCCGCTGCTTGCCTGCTTACTTTAGCTTCAGGTACTTCAACCCAGGGGGATGGAAGGCCTTGCATAGAGGAAGCCTGCCCCACCTGGAAGATGGATGGCAGGCCCTGCAATCTGCCAGCTACCCTCCCACCTGGCCCCCCTGCACACAGACACACACCCTCACACGTGGCTCCGACTGTCATGCATGAGAGACGTGGGGACAGTAAGATCTTTCACCTTAGCTGCGAAGGAGAAGGCCCACAAGCATCCCAAACTCTGAGACGCTAAGACCCCACCTGTGACATGTGCGGCTGCCTGGGAATGGTGGCTTCTCCAGATGGGAGGACAGGATGATTGCACCCTCTTCCTGACACTGGGCTGGGGCAGCCGGAGACTCTCCCCAGGACTCCACTGGTCCTCTCGGGGAGCCCAGGGTCTCAGAGAGAGAAATGCCTACTAAGACCCAGCCTGGGAGAGAAACAGACAGAGCCAGAAGGGGCTGGAGAAACACAGAGAGGCAGAGAGACAGCACACCGGGGAGAGAGACAACAGAAAGACAGAGGCAGAGGCTGTGAGAGAGAGAGACTCAAGAGACAGAAGGGGGGGGGGGGGGGGCAAGGAGGCAGGAGAGGGGCCAGGAAGGCTGCGACAGACCAGAAACATTCCTCAGTGTCTCCAGTGTGGCCTCCCTGTCCCCAGATGCTGCCGGAAGCCAGTGGGCAGGATGGCTGCATCCAAGGAGCGACTGAGACTGAGGCTTGGGCCGCTGAGAGGACAGCCCCCACGCAGCGGCCAGCCAGGTGGGAGGAGGGACTCACCTCCAACTCCTTGAAGACCATGCACCTGCGTGCCCAGTCCACGATGGAGATGAAGGTCTGGTCGGCCATCCTGCACAGGAGGTTGAAGGACGCAGGCTGGTCGGGGCGGCCTTTGGCTGGTTCCTGCAGGCAGCCGATGATGCGCGCCCGAACCTGGTCCTCGTCCGGCTCCAGCTGCAACAGCTGCAGGATGAGCTCGGGCACGCCAGGCCCCCCGGAGAAGGGCTCTGGGTAGCCATAGGGTGGCCCAGGCTGCGGAGGGCTGGCGTAGGGCTCCGGGTACTCAGACTTGATGGCACGGCCAGGGAAGGCAGGATAGAGGTAGCCAGCCAGGGGCCCGTTGGTGCTGGGCACGGCCATGGGCAGGGCTGGGGCCCCAAAGTCGCCCAGTGGCCCAGCAGGTGGACCAGAGGCCAGGCCCTTGGGCTCAGGCACATGCAGGCCGGGGGGCAGCATGTAGTCCGGTGGGGGAGGGGGCGGAGGGGGTACCCCCATTGGGGGGCCTGTCTCCAGCTTGAAGCCATTGGCTCGAATCTGTGCCTTCTTTTGCTGCTTCAGGGCCCGGTCCCGCTTGTACATGGGCCCAAACTTGTTCCGGCCACCCCGCATGCGGTCAGCACGCACGGCTGTGGGCAGAGGCAGAGGGTCAGACTCACTGCCTCCGAGCTACCCACCATGCTGCCCCACTCACAGATCTTTCCCCAACAGATCTCACTGCGTCCCTCCCCGGCTCAGCATCTTTCATGGTTCCCCGTGCCTGTGGATGAAGTCCATCTCCTTAGCCTGGCATTCAAGGCTGTGTTCACTTTCCAGGTTATCCCTCACGAGACCTTTTGTTTTTCGCACTCCACCTCACTCATCTCTCTGCTGCTCTGCTGGGCACTTCTCCTCCGTCCTCCACCCTGTCTTTGATATTCCTTCTGCCTCAAACCCTTTCCTTCTCTCATGCCTGTCGAACATCCAGCCCTGAGGTCACCACCTCCAGGAAGTATTCCTGGATTCATCCCAGACAGAATCCTGGGATGTTCTTGCCCCAGATGTCTTGCCTCTTGCCCATTCTCATCCTGCTGAGTGAAATCATGCCACGTGACCCAGGCTGAGAGCTCCTGGGGGCTCAGCAATGGGTTCAGGAGCCCACCCTGGGGCCTGGCAGGGAGACAGTGACAGGAAGTGCGCCCTGGTCAGCCTTGTTCACAGCTGGGCCCTCAGTGTCCAGCTGCTCCTTGACTGACTGCCTGACTCCGTCAGACCCCTGTTGCCAAATGACTGAGGCTCCCCCCACTGCCTCCAAATCTGAAGCTGAGTTTAGGGCTGGCCGGGGCTCTATGCTGGGGGAAGGGACCTCCCTTGCTGACCAGATGTCCCTCCGCTTGGCCAAGAATGTGTCACCAGCCAGACCCAACAGGTGCGTCTCTGCAGCTGTAGAGTGGCCCCAGCCCCTGCTTACAGGATCCCACCCTGGGCTCCGGGAGAAGGGAGAGAACAGGACAGAGGGGGCGGGGCTCCCCACCAGTCCTCCTGCAGGGCCTGGGCAGCCCGGCTCCACTCACTCCTGCCCCACCAGGGGTTTCTGCTGCTCACCCAACCTGCTCTCCTGGCCCCTCAGGACCTGGAGCTGGGGTCTGGGCTCTGGGGACAGGACAGGGGCTCCCCCTCGAATACAGGAGTCCCTCCTCTAGGGGGCATCTCTCAGAGCCTCGAGGGGCCTTCTCCTGGAGCCAACAGCTGTCTGCTGGGCGCACAGCCCGGCTGGGGCCGGCGGGGTGGAAACCTACGACTGTCCACGCCGGAGAGCTTGAGTCTTTCCTGCTCAACCGCTTCTCCTCCCCTCTGGACCGAGAGCTGGGAGGGGGAGGCAAGGATGGGCCTGGGTCCTCGGGGGCAGTTGTTCCCCACTCCCCCGCCCTCTCAGGGCCTGGCTGAGAAACCCTGCCGGCAGGAATCTCACCCGCTGAGTGAGTGAACTGAGGGAGTCTTTCGGAAGGGCCAAGAGACGCACACAGGGGTGGGCTGGATGAGGGAGGGCAGCGCAGCGAAGATGGACAGATGATAACGATCATGACAGGGAACCTGGGGAGCGTTCGCTCTGAGCCAGGCACGTGCTAGGAGCTTTTCATGCAGTTCTCTCGCACTAACTCAAAAGGAAGGCACTACTATTAGCTCCATTTTTCAAACTTGGAATCTGCCGCTCAGAGAGGTTAACGAACTTGCCCAATGTCACCCAGACTGTAAGGGGTGGCGCTGGGACTTGCACTCTGTAAAGGTATTGAACGGCGTGGCTCTGGCTGGGTTAGGTGTCAGTGCAACACCTCACAGAAGGAGGAGCTCAGAGGCGCTGCCCTGTGCTGCCCACCTCTGCCAAGGGCTGGGGACAGGCTCATCTCCCTGGGGTTCACTTCCAAATACTTCTAACCCAATCCAGGCTCTTCCAGCATGCATCTCCCCTCCCGGACCGACAACAGTTCTCACCCGTCCCCCGCAGAGATCAGGGCCCTAACGTCCCGCCAGGGGCCAATCGTCGGCCCCAGAAACTTCACGGCCAGTGGCGCCCTCCCCTCACCCCTTCTCCCACCCCCACGCCCTGTCGCCGTCAGCGGTCGCGGGTCCGAGGCCCGGGCGCGGCGCGCGCACCTTCCAGGCGCATCCCCACCGTCAGGCACTTCTGGAAGCGGCAGAAGGGACAGCGCTTGCGCTGCGTCTTGTCGATCTTGCAGCTCTGGCTCTCGGTGCACGTGTAGTGCTTGTTGTTCTGCACTGTGCGCTTGAAGAAGCCCTGGGGGAGCGGGGCGTCAGCGCGGGGGGTCCCGGCCGCTCTCGGTGCCCGCGCAGGGCTCCCCGGGGCGCTCCGCGAGCCCGCCCCCCAGCCCGGCCCCGCCGCCTGCTCACCTTGCAGCTCTCGCATGTGAGCAGCCCGTAGTGGTAGCCGGACACCTTGTCCCCACACACGGGGCACAGCTCGTCCAGGTCCTCGTCGTACGAATAGTCCATGCCCGCGGCGTCCGCCTGCCGAGGGAGGAGGGGGTCACCGGGTAGGACGGGTCCTGCGCACCCGCCACGCACCCACACGCCCTCCTTAGGGACCCGGCCCGCGGCCCATCACAGCGCCCAGGGCAGGCCGCCCGTTGGGGCGCCCCGAGCAGCCCGCGCCGGCCTTCCTGACCCAGTCCCAGCGCGCCCCGCCCCCGCCCGGGGTCCCTCCTACGCAACCCCCTGCCGCCCCCCATCCGGGACCCTCGGATTCGATGCGCTTTGATCCGCATTCGTTCGTCTGAGAACAAAACCCCGATTCTGAGAAAACGAGATGGGCTCGGCCGCGGGGGAGACGCCGATGAACCCGGGCGGAATGGGGCCTGGGTGTTGTGGGGATTCGACAGAGACGAGGAGGACAGAGACAGAGTCTGGGAGAGACAGGGAGGGGGCAGAGACGAGAGCGAGAGACACCGACCGACACTGCTGAACGAGAGGGGACCCGGGCGACGGAGACAACGAAAATCCGGGACTGACAGAGACACAGTGATGCCAAGTCAGAGGAAACCTGGGGGAGACAAGAAAGACAGAGACAGAGAGGGACAAAGAGAGAGAGATGAGAGACACCGAGAGACGGAGGCCCAAAGAGAAAACCTGGGAGACACAGCCGCAGAGCCAGAGACGCGGTGGTAGAGGAGAGACAGACCGAGACACCGAGAGACAAGAGGAACCTGGGAGAGAAGGAGGAGAGAGAGAGACAGAGACACCGAGAGAAAACCTGGAGAGACGGAGGCGCCCAGCCAGGGGTCGGGGAGGGAGGATGCCCGGAAACGCGGGCCCGGCGCTCGTGCCGCAGGCGCGCCCTGCAGAGCGGCCCCGGCCAGGGTTGGAGCCGCGGGAGGAAGACGACGCGCCCGGGACGGAGCCTGAGCGCGCGCGGCCGCCGGGGCCCCGGGGCCGGGAGAGACAAAGCCCGCGGCCGCGACGGCAGCGGGGGCGCAGCCGGCCGGCGGCCGAGACGTCGGGCGGAGAGCCGGCCAAGGGCGCCGCGGAGACGGCGGGCGCCGGGCGCGAGGCGCAGAGACCTCGGGCGGAGACCCGGCGGGCTCCGGGAGGCCGAGCCCGAGGCGGGGGAGCGACCTCGGGCGGAGAGTCGAAGTCCCGAGGAGGACAGCGCGCCGAGCCCGGGCCCGGGCAGCGAGAAGGGGCGCGACGGCGGCCGCGGCCCGCCCGGCGCCCAC